>NC_084738.1:722303-807303 GCF_033978785.1 Entelurus aequoreus
AACATGACTGTGCACCAGTGCACAAATCAAGGTCCATAAAGACATGGATGACAGAGGAACTTGACTGGCCTGCACAGAGTCCTGACCTGAACCCTATAGAACAGTGGTCCCCAACCTTTTTGTAGTTGCGGACCGGTCAACGCTTGAAAATTTGTCCCATGGACCGGGGGGGGGGGGGGGGGGATTTATGGTATATATGTATATATATATATATATATATATATATATATATATATATATATATATATATATATATATATATATATATATATATTTTTTTTTTTTTGTCATAAAGAAATACAATCATGTGTGCTTACGGACTGTATCCCTGCAGACTGTATTGATCTATATTGATATATAATGTATATATTGTGTTTTTTATGTTGATTTAATAAAAAATAAAAAAATAATTAAAAAAAAAAAATATATATATATATATTTTTTTTAAATTTCTTGTGCGGTCCGGGTACCAATCGGTCCACGGACCGGTATCGGGCCGCGGCCCGGTGGTTGGGGACCACTGCTATAGAACACCTTTGGGATGAATTAGACAGAGACTGAGAGCCAGACCTTCTCGACCAACATCAGTGTGTGACCTCACCAATGCGCTTATGGAAGAATGGTGGAAAATTCCTATAAAAACACTCCACAACCTTGTGGACAGCCTTCCCATAAGAGTTGAAGCTGTAATAGCTGCAAAAGGTGGAGCGACATCATATTGAACCCTATGGGTTAGGAATGGGATGGCACTTCATGTTCATATGTGAGTCAAGGCAGGTGGCCAAATACTTTTGGCAATTAAGTGTTGCAGTAACAGAGTTGGGATACACACTGTCAAAAATAACGAGTTAACTCATGTGATTAATCACATGAGTTAACGGAATTATTGCATTATTCAGGTATATAGAAGAATAAATCACACAATTTATGTTGACTATGCTTTACTGCACATGCTCCTACTTCTGAACCGTGGATGGTTACCTAAAAGGACGTTATTCGGCCAGTCATCAGGTCAATGTTTACATCACTGCAACGATGAGCGAGAAGACTCCGACTGTTGTGCTCGCTGGGACATTTCACCTCAAAATACACCCAGAGGGGACGTTAGATAACAACTGTTGCCAAGCATAAATGACGTGCATTCAAGTAATATATTGGCTGACATTCTGATAATAAAATTGCATTTGTGTCCAAATAATGGAGTCTTTTCTATTTTTTATTTGAATTATGCAAGTGATTAATTTACTGTGATTAATCATGATTAGTCCCATTTCAAAAGTGTGATTCATCTTATTAAATCAATTAATCATTGATGACTGATGATAACAACCAAACCTAACCCCCCACCCCCTCCACACCCCGGATTGTAAATAATGTAAATAATTCAATGTGAGTATCTTGTGTGATGACTGTATTATGATGATAGTATATATCTGTATCATGAATCAATTTAAGTGGACCCCGACTTAAACAAGTTGAAAAACTTATTCGGGTGTTACCAATTAGTGGTCAATTGTACAGAATGTGTACTTCACTGTGCAACCTACTAATAAAAGTCTCAATCAATCAATCAAAGACAGCACTGATACATTATATACATACAGTCGTGGTCAAAAGTTTACATTCACTTGTAAAGAACATAATGTCATGGCTGTCTTGAGTTTCCAATCATTTCTACCACTTTTATTTTTTTGTGATAGAGTGATTGGAGCACATACTTGTTGGTCACAAAAAAACATTCATGAAGTTTGGTTCTTGGACAAAGATAAGACCTTCTGGAGGAAAGTTCTGTGGTCAGATGAAACAAAAATTGAGCTGTTTGGCCACAATATCCAGCAATATGTTTGGAGGAGAAAAGGTGAGTCCTTTAATCCCAAGAACACCATCCCTACCGTCAAACATGGTGTTGGTTTTATTATGCTCTGGGCCTGTTTTGCTGCCAATGGAACTGGTGCTTTAAATGGGACAATGAAAAAGGACGATAACCTCCAAATTCTTCAGGACAACTTAAAATCATCAGCCCGGAGGTTGGGTCTTAGGCGCAGTTGGGTGTTCCAACAGGACAATGACCCCAAACACACGTCAAAAGTGGTAAAGGAATGGCTAAATCAGGATAGAATTAAGGTTTTAGAATGGCCTTCCCAATGTCCTGACTTAAATGTGTGGACAATGCTGAAGAAACAAGTCCATGTCAGAAAATCAACAAATTTAGCTGAACTGCACCAATTTTGTCAAGAGGAGTGGTCAAAAATTCAACCAGAAGCTTGTGGATGGCTACCAAAAGCGCCTTATTGCAGTGAAACTTGCCAAGGGACATGTAACCAAATATTAACATTGCTGTATGTATACTTTTGACCCAGGAGATTTGGTCACATTTTCAGTAGATCCATAATAAATTCATAAAAGAACCAAACTTCATGAATGTTTTTTCTGACCAACAAGTATGTGCTCCAATCACTCTATCACAAAACAATAAGACTTGTAGAAATTATTGGAAACTCAAGACAGCCATGACATTATGTTCTTTACAAGTGTATGTCAACTTTCGACCACGACTGTATATAAATTATATACCTTGAAGGGATAAAGTGTGATGGCGGCCGTAGAACTGTAAATAGCGTTTACTGCAATGTGGGAAAGCAACTGCAAAATCTATCCAAAGGAGGTGAAACACCTTAAAGGGGAATTGCACTTTTTTGGGGAATTTTGCCTATCGTTCACAATCATTGGAAAAGACACGACGATGAATGGATTTTAAAAAAATGTATTCTAAATATTAAATAAACGTAAATAAAAGTCAGCTAACAGTGGAGCCAACGGGAGCTCCGCTATTTCGCCGATCATCGAGTGGTGTGCTGCTTTCTCACTTCATTGCTCCCTGTAAATGCATTCTAGATTATAAATGATGCCTCTCACCTGGACAAAGGAAGTCTGAGTAGGTATTCTGATAAGTTGGTAGACTTTGACAGACATATCGGACCCGAAACTGGCGAGGGCGACACAAAAAGACACTTGGTGTCCCCCCCCCCCCCCGGATTATGACATAAATGGGAATATATGTTCATCCCAGCAGTCGGCATCCTAATGACAGCAGACCTTGTACAGTAAGTGATGTTTTATTATGCTTGTTGGCTCTCATAAAGTCTGCAGTGAGTAATAATCAGTAATGAAGAAAAAAAAGAAGCAACTTTTTTAAAATTAATGCCCTGCGTATATTTAAAATGATGAAAATACGTAATTATTAAATGTTGTTATAAATGTGCCCGTTACTACATTACATATATACTTACATCATGTATATAAAATCTTAATGGAGGTGTTTGGATGTTTTTGTTTAAGGCTTTGTAGGCGGAATTGCGCGCCTCCTATAAACTCCATTGTAAGGGGACTGTTGATCACATTTATTGAATATATAAAATGCAAAAAAAACCATCCGTTGTCATGACTTTCATAATGATTGTGAACGATAGGTAACATTCCCCAAAAAGTACATTTTCTCTTTAAAGGCCTACTGAAACCCACTACTACCGACCACGCAGACTGATAGTTTATACATCAATGATGAAATCTTAACATTGCAACACATGCCAATACGGCCGGGTTAACTTATGAAGTGCAATTTTAAATTTCCCGGGAAACTTCCGGTTGAAAACGTCTATGTATGATGACGTATGCGCGCGACGTCGATGGTTGAAGCGGAAGTATTGGGACACATTGTATCCCAATACAAACAGCTCTGTTTTCATCGCAAAATTCCACAGTATTCTGGACATCTGTGTTGGTGAATCTTTTGCAATTTGTTTAATGAACAATGGAGACTGCAAAGAAGAAAGCTGTAGGTGGGATCGGTGTATTAGCGGCTGGCTGCAGCAACACAACAAGGAGGACTTTGACTTGGATAGCAGACGCGTTATCCGACGCTAGCCGCCGACCGCATCGATGATTGGGTGAAGTTCTTCGTCGCGCCGTCGATCGCTGGAACGCAGGTGAGCACGGGTGTTGATGAGCAGATGAGGGCTGGCCTAGGTGGAGCGCTAATGTTTTTATCATAGCTCTGACGAGGTCCCGTAGCTAAGTTAGCTTCAATGTCGTCGTTAGCAACAGCATTGATAGGCTTCGACAGGCGGCACAGCATTAACTGTGTAGTTACAGGTCCAGTGTTTGGTTCGGTGTCTCCTGATAGTAGTATTGTTGATCTTCTGTCTATCCTTCCAGTCAGGGGCTTATTTATTTTGTTTCTATCTGCATTTAAGCACGATGCTATCACGTTAGCTCCGTAGCTAAAGTGATTCACCGATGTATTGTCGTGGAGATAAAAGTCACTGTGATGTCCATTCCGCGTTCTCGACTCCCATTTTCAAGAGGATATAGTATCCGAGGTGGTTTAAAATACAAATCCGTGATCCACAATAGAAAAAGGAGAAAGTGTGGAATCCAATGAGCCCTTTTACCTAAGTTACGATCAGAGCGAAAAAAGATACGTCCTGCACTGCACTCTAGTCCTTCACTCTCACGTTCCTCATCCACAAATCTTTCATCCTCGCTCAAATGAATGCGGCAATTGTCGCTTTCTCGGTCCGAATCGCTCTCGCTGCTGGTGTAAACAATGGGGAAATGTGAGGAGCCTTTCAACCTGCGACGTCACGCTACTTCCGGTACAGGCAAGGCTTTTTTTTATCAGCGACCAAAAGTTGAGAACTTTATCGTCGATGTTCTCTACTAAATCCTTTCAGCAAAAATATGGCAATATCACAAAATGATCAAGTATGACATATAGAAAGGATCTGCTATCCCTGTTTAAATAAAAAAAAAATCATTTCAGTAGGCCTTTAATTCAAGGTAAAAATAGCATGCTTATTTTTGATAAACAACATTTTTTTGTGCGTGTTTTAAACTAGTTTGCTTATTGGACGTTTTATATTCTAAAATCAGAGATATATGTTATTGAAAATAAGCAAACTAATTTGCGAGCAGTACAAGAACAATCATGCCAACATGCTTGAAACAAGTAAAATGGCATTTTGGCAAGTGAAGTTAAGTGAATTATATTTATATAGCGCTTTATTCTCTAAGTGGAATTGTATTATTTATTATCAGCGGATTTTAGTAAATATTACGTATTTATGACCTTACAAACTATTTTTTTTATTTTTTTTAAACTGTTATATCATCTGCTGTCATCTGTGTCAGTAGAAATATTCACATTTCAGCCTATAGGAATTCCACTTCCAACTAGGGAAAACACATTGCGGTAACATCACTGCGCATATGCTAACATCGGCCCAGTTATAATGTCATAAGTGACTGTAAAATGTGCATTTTTGTATTACACACCAACTACGGTCGGGTGGAAGTACCATTGAAAAATAGCAGCTAAATCAATCAGAAGTTACTCACCAGTTAGTCACTACTTGAGTAATTTTTTCATTGGATACTTACTCTTACTCATGTAACTACTTGGACAAGTAATTACACTTTTTGCAACATATAAGTTGCCCGCAGTTGCAGCGGAAGTAAAAGTGTGTGACACTCTAAAGATTGTCAACATGTTTCCCTTCTGTGACATCGAAGGCTTCAAAACCAAGTCACTCCTCCTAAAGTCCCTTTTTGTAAGAAACACAAACAAGCCCAGGCGTCGCGCACCCATCTGCAAGTATTTAGATTGTGAGAGTTGTCTTATCAACTTCCGCCTAAGAGGAGCAGCAATCAGCCAAGGACATGCAACGGGGATGGAATATAAACACACAAGCGCATTAAAGGAGTCAAATTATGATTTTTTTTTTTTTATACATTTGAATCGCTTTCTTTTGATCTACATAACATGTAATGGTGGTTCTTTGGTCAAAATGTTGCATTGATTTTGTTTTACGGATCATCTTCAAGCTGCTTTCTGACCGTTTGTGGCTCCACTTCAACAGCGTCTTCTACCGTCATCTCAGTTGTACCGGTAGTTTTTAGCACTTCCATAGCGAAGCTACTGACAGATATACACTACCGTTCAAAAGTTTGGGGTCACCCAAACAATTTTGTGGAATAGCCTTCATTTCTAAGAACAACAATAGACTGTCGAGTTTCAGATGAAAGTTCTCTTTTTCTGGCCATTTTGAGCGTTTAATTGATGATAAATGTGATGCTCCAGAAACTCAATCTGCTCAAAGGAAGGTCAGTTTTGTAGCTTCTGTAACGAGCTAAACTGTTTTCAGATGTGTGAACATGATTGCACAAGGGTTTTCTAATCATCAATTAGCCTTCTGAGCCAATGAGCAAACACATTGTACCATTAGAACACTGTAGTGATAGTTGCTGGAAATGGGCCTCTATACACCTATATAGATATTGCACCAAAAACCTGACATTTGCAGCTAGAATAGTCATTTACCACATTAGCAATGTATAGAGTGTATTTCTTTAAAGTTAAGACTAGTTTAAAGTTATCTTCATTGAAAAGTACAGTGCTTTTCCTTCAAAAATAAGGACATTTCAATGTGACCCCAAACTTTTGAACGGTAGTGTACGTTATAACTATACGCTACTTTATTATAACTAGAGATGTCCGATAATGGCTTTTTTGCCGATATCCGATATTCCGGTATTGTCCAACTCTTAATTACTGATTCCAATAGCAACCGATACCGATATATACAGTCGTGGAATTAACACATTATTATGCCTAATTTTGTTGTGATGCCCCGCTGGATGCATTAAACAATGTAACAAGGTTTTCCAAAATAAATCAACTCAAGTTATGGAAAACAATGCCAACATGGCACTGCCATATTTATTATTGAAGTCACAAAGTGCATTATTTTTTTAACATGACTCAAAACAGCAGCTTGGAATTTGGGACATGCTCTCCCTGAGATAATCCTGATACCCACTACAACTATGGGAAATACTATACTTTGACTTTCACAAAGTGCATTATTTTGTATTTTCGCGTTTAGGGTGGGTAGGGCGTAGCGGGGGGTATATATTGTAGCGTCCCGGAAGAGTTAGTGCTGCAAGGGGTTCTGGGTATTTGTTCTGTTGTGTTTATGTTGTGTTACGGTGCGGATGTTCTCCCGACATGTGTTTGTCCTTCTTGTTTGGTGTGGGTTCACAGTGTGGCGCATATTTGTAACAGTGTTAAAGTTGTTTATACCGTCACTCTCAGTGTGACCTGTATGGCTGTTGACCAAGTATGCCTTGCATTCACTTGTGTGTGTGAAAAGCCGTAGATATTATGTGATTGGGCCGGCACGTAAAGGAAGTGCCTTTAAGGTTTATTGGCGGTCTGTACTTCTCCTTACGTCCGTGTACACAGCAGCGTTTTAAAAAGTCATACATTTTAGTTTTTGAAATCGATACCGATAATTTCCGATATTACATTTTAAAGCATTTATCGTCCGATATTATCGGACATCCCTAGTTATAACTGTACGCTACTTTATTATAACTGTACACTACTTTATATTAGAAATGGCAAAAGCGGAGGATGAATGCTCCATAACAAGGAGATAAAGAAAAATAAGCTTATCGACTACGGCGGACTACAATGGCGGACGCGCGCAAATTTTTAGGACTTATGCAGATCCCAAATCATCAAAGTCTTCAAAACCAGTCACTCCTCCTAAAGTCCCTCTTTTGTAAGAAACACAAACAAGCCCAGGCGTCGTGCAGCCATCTGCAAGTATTTAGATTGTGAGAGTAGTCTTATCAACTTCCCGCCTAAAAGGAGCAGCAATCAGCCAAGGACATGCAATGGGGATGGAATATAAACAACGATGAAAATAAAGTTGAATCTTCAGCTGGACTTGCAGGGAGGTTTTTTTTTTTTTTGTGAATGAATACCAGGATGGGACGGAATGGAAAACAAATGTGGGATAAATATGTTGAAATGAACGCGGCCGACCACAGATGGATCGCAGGCCTCATGAGTGAGAGCCGCCAGATGATAGCTCTCTTGTTCTTGATTACTTGGGTCTTTCCACATTAGTTTCAAAAGTAATGTGATGTTTTAACAACTATTTAACAATCTCGGCGTAGTAATTCAGCTTGATTGAGTCTAATGGAAATTGCCACTAGTTGTTGGAGAGAGCCCAGAGCCCCGGAGGAAATAGTTTTTTTTTAAATAATATACACTATATTGCCAAAAGTATTTGGCCACCCATTCAAATGATCAGAATCAGGTGTCCTAATCATTTGGGTCGGCCACAGGTGTATACAATCAAGCACTTTCGTTCGTTCTCTGGAGTGATGAATGACGCTTTTCCATCTGGCAATCTGATGAACAAGTCTGGCTTTGGAGGTTGCCATGAGAAGGGTACATTTCGGACTGCATCGTGCCGAGTGTGAAATTTGGTGGAGGAGGAATTATGGTGTGGGGTTGTTTTTCAGGATCTGGGCTTGGCCCCTTAGTCTGGATTATTCTAGGCGCAAAATTCAAACGCCAGCATATGTGAAAGGTACATACAGGTTTTGGAGCAACATATGTTGCCATCCAAGCAACGCTATCATGGACGCCCCTGCTTATTTCAGCAAGACAATGACAAGCCACGTGTTACAACAGCATGGCTTCATAGTAAAAGAGTGCGGGTACTAGATTGGCCTGCCGGTAGTCCAGACCTGTCTCCCATTGAAAATGTGTGGCGCAATATGAAGCGTAAAATACGACAACGGAGACCCCGGACTGTTGAACAACTAAATCTAAATCTAAACTCCAAACATCTCAGAACAAGCTAGTCAGGTTACTTCTAGACCTCCACCCCAGATCCCACCTCACTCCTACCCACTTCTCTAAAGTGGGCTGGCTCAAGGTGGAGGACAGAGTTAAACAACTTGCACTGAGCCTAGTCAAACTACTTCCTTAACGTAAATGACCGGCATAACCACAACACCAGGGGGAGCTCCACTAACCATGTTAAACCCAGATTCCGAACTAATAAAGGTCTTAACTCATTCTCTTTCTATGCCACATCAATGTGGAATGCGCTCCCAACAGGTATAAAAGAAAGGGCATCTCTATCCTCCTTCAAAACCGCAATAAAAGTTCACCTCCAGGCACCTACAACCCTAAACTAACACCCTCCCCGGATTGCTAATAATCAAATGTAAACAATCAAATGCAGATACTTTTTCTTATGCCTTCTGATCTCTCTCTCTCTCTCTCTCTCTCTCTCTCTCTCTCTCTCTCTCTCTCTCTCTCTCTCTCTCTCTCTCTCTCTCTCCCTCTCTCTCTCTCTCTCTCTCTCTCTCTCTCTCTCTCTCTCTCTCTCTCTCTCTCTCTCTATGTCCACTACTTGATGTCCATATATATCTGTATCATGAATCAATTTAAGTGGACCCTGACTTAAACAAGTTGAAAAACTTATTCGGGTGTTACCATTTAGTGGTCAATTGTACGGAATATGTACTTCACTGTGCAACCTACTAATAAAAGTCTCAATCAATCAATCAAAAGCTGTACATTTTACCTTTACCTTTTTGTGGACTATTTGTATCTGCACTGCAACCATATAATTTCCCCATTGTGGGGTAAATAAAGTCTATCATCAATATGTATCTACAGCAAGGGTGTCCAAAGTGCGGCCCGGGGGCCATTTGCGACCCGCAGCTAATTGTTTACCGGCCCGCCACACATTCTGGAAATGCTATTGCAAAAATTAAAAAAAACATAAAAATATGTGGAATGAGGTGAAATCTAACTAGAAAAAGTTGCAATGTTGACACAGAGCTGCCAAGCCAGCTGTTTTTTTTCTTTTGTCTATCTTTATTTCTATTTTTTTGCCATTGCTAAAAAAATAAAAATAAAAAATAAAAAATCAATGTTGTATTGAATTATTGACCAAGGCTCCAATTTTTTTAAAATATTTCACTTTAAAATGTTTTATGCGGAAAATATTGCATATATTGTGTGGTTGCCGTATACAAATATCAACGTTTTCTTTGACAAAAGAGCATAAAACAAACAAAATAATAGTTCAAACGTAAAATAGACAGATATGTCTGAAGTTGATCTCGTAACTTAAGTGTTGAAAGTAAAAACAACTAATAAAAATGTATCACTTTATGAGTGGGGCACCTTTTGGATCCCAAATATATTTAATGGGATTTTATTCATCTTTTCACTGTGATTACTCAAAAATAATAATAAATTAAAATCAATGGTGTCCTGCATTTTTGATCTTTTTAAGGCTCTAATTACTTCACATCAAACATTGCTTTCTGAATGTTTTTGGCAGTGGGGGAAATACTGCATATTTCAGTTTTATTATAAAAAACAAAGTTGTCTTTGACAGGAAAGGCTTTTTTTTTTTAGCTTAATATCAACCTGAAGTTGATATACTGTAGAGATTTACTGTAAGCGTTAAATAAATTTAAAAAATAATAATTTAAGTTTTTTAACATATTTTAACATTTGAATAATTGAGACCCTTTATGGTCCCCGGGAGCCCTAAAGGTAAAAAAAAAAATTAAAAAAAAAAATCCATATATTTGTTATGGTTTTGAAAATGAAAAATATCAAATTGGCCCCCGCATGCTTTAATTTTCCCGTGTGCGGCCCTCATTGGAAAAAGTTTGGACACCCCTGATCTACAGTATATTTGGAGAATTTAAATGGTATATGAATATAAACTCTTGGGAATTTTCCATCGTCAACATAACAAGCACATAAACAAACACACTTTTTGTCTGGTCATTTATACATCAAATATTTAAAAAAAAGTTGTGCTTGCTGGTTTTATAATTCGCAGATAATCACCCTTTCTGTTTCTCTTGCCTGTCAAGCAGCTGCTTCTATTAGCAGAAGACAACTATCCAAGACCCTTACGTCCCGTACTACACGTTGCTTGGTGAACTATTTGGTTGTTTACTTTTCTTGAAAGGGAACAGCTCCATTTGCTGAAGGCCCCAACCCGCACTTGAACCCAGATGAAAGCAAAACCACAAAAGAGAGAAACCCAAAATAACTTCAAAACAGTGGAGACGGGGAACAATAAATTGGAAACTCACCAAGGTGGTGAAAGAAATGGCTCTGATGGAGTTCTGGAAGACATCTGCGAATAAACCTACAGCAACGAGTGAGAGAATGGGACACACAAGGGAATGCATGGAACTGATTGACTAAGAAGAAAGAAAACAGATCCCGGTAATTCAATTATATTACTTAGGTCTTGGCTATGGTTAAGGTTGAAGATTTTGGTTAGGTACAGTAGGGGTCAGGTTTTTGTAAGAGGGCACAGTGGTTTTTGGGGTTAGGATTGCAGTACATTAAGAAGAATCAAAGATCGCACACACTTAAAACCTGTACATTAAAACCTGAATCTTTACAACTTGCCCACTTCGATCTTCCAAACAAGACCTGGTATAGATCCTGCCCCCGAAAGGAGCCCCCAAAATATATCTGTTTCTCAACCATGGTCTTTACGGGCGGCAACGGTACTCAGCTGTAATACACTTTTCTACCACGTGTGGCAGTAATGTCTCAGTCAGTTGACTTGAGTGATGCATGATGAGCTCAAATCAAGTCTGGAGAAGTTTCTTAAATGCTAAAATGAGGATTATGTACGTACCGTATTTTTCGGATTATAAGGCACACTTGAAATCCTTTAATTTTCTCAAAACTTGACGGTGCGCCTTATAACCCTGTGCGCCTAATGTACGGAATAATTTTGGTTGTGCTTACCCACCTCGAAGTTATTTTATTTGGTACATAGTGACATGGTAAGTGTGACTAATAGAGAGATACGTGTGGACTGCAATACGACTCAAGTAAACAACACCAAAATTCTATATGTTCCATTGAAAATATAGAACATTACACACGGCGCTCAAAAATCTATCAACATGTTTTAGTACGACTTTGGTAAGCTATGAAGCTGCACCGCTTGATGGATTGTACTGTGCTTCAATACACAAGTATTATTATGGTGTGTGTATAAGGTAAGACATTATCTGGCGTTTTGTTCCGCAATATTATGCAAATGCAACTTTTCTTACCTTTTGGTACATGCTGATCTATATTTGGGATCTGCATAAGTCCTGAAAATGTGTGCGCTTCCGCTTTTGTAGTCCGTGCCGACACAGTAGTTGATAAACTTCTTCTTTTTCTCTATCTTCTCGTTGTGGGACATTCATCCTCCGTTGTTGCCATTTCTAATATAAAGTAGTGTAAAGTTCTTACTTATATCTGTCAGTAAACTCGCCATGAAAGCGCTAAAACATACCGGTGTAGTGAGTTTACATTATTCACCCAAGGAACTTTAAAGTTATTAGAGAGTTTCTGTCAGAATAATTGTATCTAAGTTATCACAAAACGTTGTGTTTCCATGAGTTCCCGGTGAGCAGACAAAAGCTGTCTTTGATCTTACCAATCAAAAGGCTTGTAAAACTCCACTGTGTAGGATGGGAAGCGACATGAAGGTGTCAGTTTCTTTGATGTATTGAAATCCACAGGATGATTTTGTCTTGACCCGAGATCTACAAAGCGGAGAGGACGCAGGACCTGGGCCCCCTCCAGGCACCTTTTCTTTGAACTGTTTTGTGACCAAAATGCAGCGGATGTTTACGACCCCCGCCCCTTTAGAAACAGCTGTTGCCATGTAATCAGGGAAAGTCCAAATAAAAGAGGAGGCGTACAATCTTTCGTCAGAGCGTGGTGGGACACTGTCAAGGGTACAGGTCTACGCGTTTCTCCTCATTGAGCCAAATGTAATTATGTCTCTGTTTAATTCCTTGCTTCTTTGTCTGTTTAATAGATGTCATCAGTGTTTGAACCTGACAGTTTCGATCGGACAGTTTTTCACAGGACACATTTCCGGCCTTCTTGTTTCCGGATGAGGAGATGCTGCTCCGTTATTGATTGAAGTAAAGTCTGAATGTCATTAAAACAGTTAGCTCCATCTTTTGACACTATTTCCACTCCCGTCCTTGCACGCTACACCGCTACAACAAAGATGACGGGGAGAAGACGCTGCCGAAGGTGAGCCACGTAAATAAGACCGCCCACAAAACGACTGTCAGAAAGCGACTTGAAGATGATCTGTAAAACATAACCTATGCAACATTTTGACCAAAAAACCTCCATTACAATGTTATGTAGACCAGTGGTTCTCAACCTTTTTTCAGTGATGTACCCCCTGTGAATTTTTCTTTAATTCAAGTACCCCCTAATCAGAGCAAAGCATTTTTGGTTGAAAAAAAGAGATACAGAAGTAAAATACAGCACTATGTCATCAGTTTCTGATTTATTAAATTGTATAACAATGCAAAATATTGCTAATTTGTAGTGGTCTTTCTTGAACTATTTGGAAAAAAAGATGTAAAAAATAACTAAAAACTTGTTGAAAAATAAACAAGTGATTAAATTATAAATAAAGATTTCTACACATAGAAGTAATCATCAACTTAAAGTGCCCTCTTTGGGGATTGTAATAGAGATCCATCTGGATTCATGAACTTAATTCTAAACATTTCTTCACAAAAAAATACATCTTTAACATCAATATTTATGGAACATGTCCACAAAATCTAGCTGTCAACACTGAATATTGCATTGTTGCATTTATTTTCACAGTTCTTTTTGACAGACATTTTAGTGAGGGTCAAACCATCATGGCATGGGGGAAACTCTGGGTTTATGGTAATGAATGGGATAGCCTACTTGATTTGATGTTCAGTTTATGAACTTACATTCATATTTTGTTGAAGTATTATTCAATAAATATATTTATAAAGGATTTCTGAATTGTTGCTATTTTTAGAATATTTAAAAAAAATCTCACGTACCCCTTGGCATACCTTCAAGTACCCCCAGGGGTACGCGTACCCCCATTTGAGAACCACTGATGTAGACCACAAGGAAGTGTTTTCCATTTAGAAAAAAATCATAATAATTTGACTACTTTAATGCGCCTTATATATGAAAAAAGATAAAACATAGACCATTCGTCGGCAGTGCGCCTTATAATCCGGTGCGCCCTATGGTCCGGAAAATACGGTATGTATACTTTACTGGTAAAGTTCAGAAGTGGTTCAATTCCCATCTTTTAGACAGAAAATGATTGGTAACTATGGATACAAGCTCCATGAAATCACATTTGGTGTCCTTCAAGGATCTATTTCAAGTACTATTCTTTTTAATATTTACATGATTCCACTCCCCTCGGTCATCAGGAGACACAGCTGTGCATTTCCATGTCTACTGATGACACAAGATCAATTGACACTCTTTTTAATTGCATTTTAGATATACAATCCTGGATGGCAGATAACTTTTTACAGCTGAACCAGGATGAGACTGAAGTTTTAGTCATTGGACCTGAGAGAGAAACACATATCATTGTCCTTGACTCCCTCACTCCGATTGAAATATGTGGGCGTTGGTTTCAACTATGAGCTTAGTTTTTATACCACATATCAAAATTATAACATGTTCTTATCGTCCTAAGAATAAAGTCAGAGTTTACCCAATTCGCTGTCAGGGCTACACGCAGACGCCAATGCATGCTTTTATTACGAGTCGTACAGACTGCTGTAACACCGTACAACTACGCCGTTAAAGAATTAGCGGTCCAGCTGCAATCAGGCAGCCAGCTGTTGATGTGTAAAGCTTCTCCGACCCCTCACACATTCTGAATGCTGTGACAAATAGGAAGAGAGGCAACAACTCATTCTTATGTCACATGTTAACTTTGCACACAACTCCAGTGAGGCTGCAACTCATAACTGTGAGGTATTTATCAAAGAATGATTCATCATCTAGGGTTTTGCCTAAGATGTATTTATCCGCTTTCACTTCTTTATTTGGGAGCCTTCTCTGGCTCCACAAATTATATAACAGAGGGGGGGGCTCAACACCATTTGTATATTTTTCCATTCTTCAGTCTCAGTCTTGCATGGTTAGAAATGGCTTTTCAACATATCCTTCGAAGAAAGTGCTTTCTAAGAAAAGCGGGGATGACTTAAACTTTAAAAGGTATCACGATGATCGAGTTACAGTTTTAAACCTGTTTTGGTGGGTAAACAACTCGTCAGGCATTGCAACGGCATACTTAAGTCGAAAGAGGAGCTTTAAATGACCATTAAACTGTTCACTTGTATTTTTTTTTAAACTATTTTGCTAGTAGGAAATAGTGTAAAAATAAACATTCTTAGCCACGGATTTTTCATGGTGCAATTAGCCATATTGTACTAAGGCAGGGGTGTCCAAACTTTTTCCACTGAGGGCCGCACACGGAAAAATTTAAGCATGCGGGGGCAATTTTGATAGTTTTCATTTTCAAACCATAACAAAATATATGGATTTTTTTTTTTAACCTTTAGGGCTCCCGGGGACCATAAAGGGTCTCAGTCATTAAAACGTTAAAAATAAGTCAAATTATTATATATATTTTTTAATTTAACGCTTACAGTAGATCTCTATATCAACTTCAGGTTGATAAAAAGTAAAAATAAAAGGTTTAATGCCTTTTCTGTCAAAAACAACTTTATTTTTTATAGCAAAACTGAAAATATGCAGTATTTAGTAATTAGAGCTCTAAAAGATCAATAATGCAGGACACCATTGATTTTGATTCTTTAATATTTTTGAGAAATCAGTGAAAATATTAATAAAATCCCACTAAATATGTTTGGGATCCAAAAGGTCCCCCATTCATAAAGTGAAACATTTTTATTAGTTTTTTTTAATTTTCAACACTTAAGTTACGAGATCAACTTCAGATATATCTGTCGATTTTACGTTTGAACTATTATTTTGGTTTTTTTTATGCTCTTTTGTCAAAGAAAACGTTGATGTTTTTATATGGCAACCACACAATATATGCAATATTTTTTCAACATAAAACATTTTAAAGTGACATTTTTGAAGTAATTGGAGCCTTGAATAGGTCAATAATTCATTATAACAAAGATATTTTTTTTATTTTTTTTTGTGGAGCAATAGCAAAAAAAAGAAAAATAAAGAAAGACAAAAGAAAAAAAACAACCTGTGTGGCAGTTTTGTGTCAGCATTGCAACTTTTTCTAGTTAGATTTCACCTCATTCTACTTTTTCAAATGTTTTTTTTAATTTTTGCAATACTATCAATTTTGCAATTTTTGCAGAATGTGTGGCGCTCCGGTAAACAACTAGCTGCGGGCCGTAAATGGCCCCCGGGCCGCACTTTGGACACCCCTGTACCAAGGTATGAAATGAAAAATAACTAACAACATTGTTGTTGTTGGCAGCATTAACCCTTGTGTAATGTTCATATTGTTGTTGCTCAGCCAGCGTTTGTGGGTCTGATGGACCCGTTGCATTTTGTGGCTTTCAATGCCTCACAATCAAACACTTTTATGTTAAAATACTGAACAGATGTTTACCTTATCCCAATAAACATCTGTTCAGTATTTTAACATAAAAATGTTTGATTGTGAGGCATAAAAAGCCACAAAATGCAACGGGTCCATCAGACCCACAAACGCTGGCTGAGTAACAACAATATGAACATTGCACGGAAAATTTATCTGCCAGTTTCTGCATCCCACAGGGATTATTCTTTTGTGTTTCTGCACCTACGGCTCCCACACAAGGTTGCAACATTGTTTGTCAACACTGTCTGCTCTCATTTTCTCGCACATTTGACCCTCTGATGTTCTGTGTACCTACACTCTGCCCTCCTCCTGTCTAGGCCTGCTTTGTGTGTGTGTATGTGTGTGTGTGTGAGTGTGTGTGTGTGTGTGTGTGTGTGTGTGTGTGTGTGTGTGTGTGTGTGTGTGTGTGTGTGTGTGTGTGTGTGTGTGTGTGTGTGTGTGTGTGTGTGTGTGTGTGTGTGTGTGTGTGTGTGTGTGTGTGTGCGCGTGTGCGGGCGGTACACAGAACATTAATTTCCACACTTCTAATAGCCCCGGGTCCAGTGGACCCGGACATCTTATATGTAATAGAAATGTGTAGGGGGGGTGTATGGTGTGTGGTCATTAAATATGTATTCTGATATATGTTCTTCACAGAAAATGAGCCAAAGTCAGTGAGTCTCAGTTTGAAAAATTAATTAATTGTATCATTTTTCTTTTAATGAAAAATGAAAACGGGTCCCACAGACCCAAACACCACGCAAGGGTTAAATATTGTAACACTGGGGTGTCAAACTCGCATTTATGTCTGACCTCAGTCAATATATATGAACATTAATGTAAAAGGATTCGCCTAATGCAGGGGCGAACTTGTCAGAATACCTACTCAGACTTCTTCTGTCCAGGTGAGAGGCATAATTTATGATCTCGAACAGGGGTGTCAAATTAATTTTAGCTCAGGGGCCGCATGGAGGAAAATCTGTGCACACATGGGACCGGACTATTAAAATCATGAAATTAAAACTAAAAAATAAAGACAACTTCAGATTGTTTTCTTTGTCTTACTTTGGGCAAAAATAGAACAAACACATTCTGAAAATATTACAATAAAAATATAGAAAAAAATACTGGCAGCGGTAAAGTTTAGATCCATAAAGGGAACGAATGTTTATAACTGAATCAATTTACCTATTCATAAAAATGTGTTTTATTTTGTATTATGTATTTTTTTTATGAATTAAGTAACGTTTATGACAACCTTTTTCCAAAACACAATATTAAATGTGAGATATAACATGATAATGCATACATTTATCATTTTTTTCAAAACTCTTACAAAAAAGTGTGAACCCCAAAAATGTACTGTGTGACCTCATTTTTATGACTTGATGGGGTCCCTGGGACCCCATTTTGAAAATTCCTAGCGCCAACACTGATGGAGTATTGGTGCGTGCAAAACAGCAGCAGGAGGCTGTAGCCTGCGGGCCGGTTCTAATACTAATCAAATATCGTCTCAGGGGCCATAGATCTTTCATTCGCGGGGTGGATCTTGCCCGCGGGCCTTGACTTTGACATCACTGGCCTAATGATATCACATAATTGCCTATGGTTTGATTATTATATGTTTTTTACGTGCACTGTAGGAAAATATACCTGTGGATTTCACAGTAAAAACTGGTACCACGGTCGCCATAATTTCTCTGTAAAATTCTTTAACAGCATATTACTGTAAATGAAAAAAAACGTACCACGGTTTTAAAAATGAAATTGAGCGATTGAGCTACTTGTGTTTTACCGTAAAAAATGACAGTTGTTTTTACAGTGTACAATTTGATGGATAATTTGCTCTGAAATCATAAGTCAAGCAAACACCATCCATCCATTTTTGTACTGCTTGTCCCTCTCAGGGTCACGTGGGTGGCTGGAGCCTAATTTTCCAGACTATATGTTGGTACTTTTTTCCAACGCTTTGCACACTGCGGCTTATTAAAACGTGCAGCTAATTTATGGATTTTTCTTTGGTAACGGTCATAATGTTTTGTATTCAACATATCGTTTTCATATTAGACAGACAGAGAAACTGGAAAGGTGTGTTATTGTTTGTGCTATGGCGCTAGCTTTTGGACATGTTCGCTCACTGCAAGTGTTGCGGGTTGAAAATGTACTTCCTGTTTTGTGCCTTGAACCAGAAGTACAACCATCCATAGTGTTTCTGCTCAAAAGGATTCTTCATTCATCACTCCAAGCAACGTTTGTAAGTTTTACAATATAACTAAAACGATTCATACTTACTAAACCGTCCAATGTGTGATATCTGTAGGAGCGTTTTCATGCATGTTTGTATGTGCCGTCGTAATGTAATCAAGCTAGGGTTGTTAGCATTAGCAAATAGGCTAACACGTATCAGATTACACTGAAAAGGTGTGTTATTGTTTGTGCTACGGCGCTAGCTTTTGGACATGTTCGCTCACTGCAAGTGTTGCGGGTTGAAAATGTACTTCCTGTTTTGTGCCTTGAACCAGAAGTACAACCATCCATAGTGTTTCTGCTCAAAAGGATTCTTCATTCATCACCCCAAGCAACGTTTGTAAGTTTTACAATATAACTAAAACGATTCATACTTACTAAACCGTCCAATGTGTGATATCTGTAGGAGCGTTTTCATGCATGTTTGTACGTGCCGTCGTAATGTAATCAAGCTAGGGTCGTTAGCATTAGCAAATAGGCTAACACATATCATATTACACTGAAAAGGTGTGTTATTGTTTGTGCTATGACGCTAGCTTTTGAACAAGTTCGCCCACCGCAAGTGTTGCGGGTTGAAAATGTACTTCCTGTTTTGTGCCTGTAACCGGAAGTACAACCGTCTATAGTGTTTCTGCTAAAAAGGATTCTTCATTCATCACCCCAAGCAACATTTTTAAGTTTTACGACATAATTAAAACAATTCATACTTAATAAACCGTCCATCGTAATGTAATCCAGCTTGTGCCGTTAGCAGCAAACATGCTAACACGTTTATAAGTGTCTGTGTTAGTATTAATAAATTAAAATGGTATTCTTTTTGTAATGCTTCAGTTTCGGAAAACGTCACCATAGAGTTTTTGAGTCTGTATAGCTGATTGGAGAGCGAGCTTTCACAGCTAGTAGGTCCAGTTTTTTGATCAGACGTTTTACTGCAGCGTGACAGGCATCGTTTGGAAACAATTAATTATTTTCTCATTCTTTTTGTATTGTGTCAGTTTCGTAAATTCACCAAAACATCACTGTGGAGTTTTTGAGTCTGTTTAGCTCAGGGGTCGGCAACCCAAAATGTTGAAAGAGCCATATTGGACCAAAAATACAAAAACAAATCTGTCTGGAGCCGCAAAAAATTAAAAGCCATATTACATGTGTCATGAGATATAAATGTAATTAAGATGACTTAAAGGAAACTAAATGAGCTCAAATATAGCTACAAATGAGGCATAATGATGCAATATGTACACATCGCTAGCCTAAATAGCATGTTAGCATCGATTAGCTTGCAGTCATGCAGTGACCAAATATGTCTGATTAGCACTCCACACAAGTCAATAACATCAACAAAACTCACCTTTGTGCATTCATGCACAACGTTAAAAGTGTGGTGGACAAAATGAGACAGAAAATGTGGCATAAAACACGTCGTAGAAAGTCGGAGAAAGTTATACCAGTTATATCAATCAATACATGTAAACAAACTATACGGTGAGTTCAAGGACCGCCAAAATAAGTAGGACAAAACGGCGCTCGCCAAATACTCGAATCAGTGAAGCATGTTTAATATAAACAGTGTGATTTATAACAATTAGGGAGGTTTGTGTCATGTTTGTCCTCCTACAGAAACCATACTAAAACAAAAAAATAGATTTTTTTCCCCCTCATCTTTTTCCATTCTTCATACATTTTTGAAAAATCTCCAGAGAGCCACTAGGGCGGCGCTAAAGAGCCGCATGCGGCTCTAGAGCCGCGGGTTGCCGACCCCCGGTTTAGCTGATTAGAAAGCTAGCTTCCGCAGCTAGTCAATCAATCAATCAAAGTGTATTTATATAGAATCATAAGTGTCTCAAAGGGCTGCACAAGCCGCAACGACATCCTCGGCTCACAACCCACATCAGGGCAAGAAAAAAACTCAGCCCAATGGGATACAATGAGACACCTTGGAGGGGACCGCAGATGTGTGGACCCCTGACCCTGGGCGACCGGTGCAATGGACGTCGAGTGGATCTAGTTCAGGGGTCGGCAACCTTTACCACTCAAAGAGCCATTTTGGCAAGTTTCACACATTAAAGAAAGTAATGGGAGCCACAAAAATGTTTTTAAAATTTAAAATGAAAAACACCGCATACAAAGCTTACATGCTTTGTGCTATGTTAACCAGGGGTCTCAGACACACGCACCGGCACGCACTTTAATGTGGGAATTGGATGTTAGTGCAGCCCGCGAGTTTTGGATTAATGTCGCTTGCGTCACACTTGCCAACCCTCTCATTTTTCCCGGGAGACTCCCGAATATCAGAGCGTGATGACACTGCATTTGGCGCCCTCTACAGTCTGCCCAATCAGTGTACCTGCTCGGCCACAAGTGGAATGCAGCTTTAGCTTGCTCACGTAAGAGACAGCAAGGCTACTAAGTCAGCAGCCACACATCTTACACTGACGGTACCAATACCCAGAATCCCATGCAGCCCTAACTCTTCCGCTCAACCAACCACGAAGAGGGGGGGGGGGGGGGGGGGGGGTTGATGTGTGGGGGGATTTGGTGGTAGCGGGGTGTATAATGTAGACCGGAAGAGTTAGGACTGCATGGGATTCTGGGTAATGGTTGTGTTGTGTTTATGTTGTGTTACAGTGGGATGTTCTCCAGAAATGTGTTTTTCATTCTTTTTTGGTGTGGGTTCACAGTGTGGCGCATATTTGTAACGTAACAATGTTGAAGTTGTTTGATACGGCTACCGTCAGTGTAAGCTGTGTGGCTGATGAGTAAGTATGCTTTGCTGTCTCCTGTGTGAGCAAGTAATAACAACATACAACATGTGGCTGGCCTGGCATGCTGTAAGTAAATGCTATAGAGGACAATTACTGCAGTGCAATTAGGGCATGCCCTTTATATAGTAATTAGAGTGTTAATAGGATTATTTTTCCCTGGGAGTAGTCTATGAGAGACACTGACACCCATAAGTCTCCTGGGAAAATCGAGGGGGTCGGCATGCATGTAGCTGAGCCGCATCAGAGTGGTCAAGGAGCCGCATGCGGCTCCGGAGCCGCGGGTTGCCGACCCCTGATCTAGTTAATAGTGTGAGAGTCCAGTCCATAGTGGGGCCAGCAGGGGATCATCTTGAGTGGAGACAAGTCAGCAGCGCAGAGACGTCCCAAACTTATGCACAGATGAGTGGTCCACCCCGGGTCCTGACTTTGAACAACTAGCGCGTCATCTGTGGTCAACTAATAACCTCTCTACGCAGGAGAGGGGGGCAGAGCAGAAAAGAGATGGCAAATCAACTGGTGTAAAAGGTCTAGTGGGTAGGGACCCACTATGACTTCTGATTTGTTTTTGATGCGGCTAATATACGTCAAGATATTTTTTTCCTTCTAAAATTTGGTGGGTGTGACTTCATAGCCCGGAAATTACATTCAGCACATGCAATTATTTCTATCAAAAAAGATTTATTGACACATATTATTTAAAGGCTTTTGCTGGCCTTGAGTTTGACACCTGTGTTCTAACATGTTTCTAAATTCCAGGGTTCACTGTGAAGGCGCTCTTGTGGAACAACTAAGCCGATGATGAATTATCTACATGTCGTTGTGCGGCTTTAGAGACGATGTTTTTGCTTCAGTCCTGACTGTAAGTCAAATCGAAATGAGTTGATTTGTGAGGAGCCATGCGAACGCATACCGTCTGTACATGTTCAACTCTGCACAGCCTCGGGCTGACTCACAAATCCTGAAGGAAGGCCCTGCAGGCTGGCAGATGAATTGCTCACCTTGGAAGATAAGCTTAACCCTGCAGAGCTCGCTGGCCAGTATTTCTCCTTTGGGGTCAGACCTCACCCAGCTGTACAGTATCTCATACACACTGTATATCAGAATTAACGATGCTTCGGTATCACCCCTCCAACGGCAACAGTTTAATTGCAGAACTGAACCGAAGGTTTTTTTTTTTATGCACTGTCACTATTTGTGCACATCTTTCATCACATGAAAACATAAGCGCCCCGTGCTTCACACATTACACACTACATGATAAGACATGTTATATTAGGCACGGGAATGATTTGTGACCCGATGGAAAACAAGAGAAAGGCCAAGACTGTCTGGTTAGATTTAAACCGTTGCACGAGTGCATGGCCGCGGCGGAGAAACGGAAAAAGAGGATCCATCATGAATGCTTGGCGGACACCTGCAGATGTGGCCCAGTACACCTAATCCATGTGTATTGATTAGGCCAGTGTTTTTCAACCACTGTGCCGTGAGATATTGTCCCGTGTGCCGTGCGAAATTGTGCAACTTCACCTAATTGGTCCAAAAAATATTTTTTGCAAATAATGTGCCGTTGCTTAGTGTCTTTGCTATGTAGTGTCACGGTGGGGGAGGGGGTCGCAGCTTGCTGCGAGGTTTGTTCTCCCGGGATGCAAACGGATCACTCCGGACAGGACTTGCAGGTAGGAACATATTTTAATCTTGGAACTCAAAAGGGTACAAAAACGGAAAACAAGGCGAAGGCACAACACGCTGATCGCACTTGAAACAAAAGCTAACACTTAGCGTAGACCAGGGGTCCCCAAACTACGGCCTGCGGGCCGAATATGGCCCGCCAGCGTCCAAAATCAGGCCCGCGGGAAGTCCCAAGTATAAAAAAATAAAAAATAAAATTAAATAAAAATAAAAATATATATATATATTATTATTTTTTTCTGTCTTTTCTTATCCACTTTGTACCGCTTGTTACTCACGGTGTCTCCTAGCCGCTCAGGCACATCATATTGTCTAAAAATGCATTTTCTCATCGATAACGTGACATCATCTTGCGCGTGGAAAGTGCGCTATATATATATATATATATATATATATATATATATATATATATATATATATATATATATATATATATATATATATATATATATATATATATATATATATATATATATATATATATATATATACAGTATATCAAATATATATACAGTGTATATATATATATATATATCATATCTATATGTATGTATGTATGTATATATATAATATATATATGTATGTATGTATGTATATATATATGTATATTTATATATATATATATATATATATATATATATATATATATATATATATATATATATATATATATATATATATATATAAAATATATATATATATATATATAATATATATAAAATATATATATATATATATATATATATAATATATATGTATGTATGTATGTATGTATATATATATATATATATATATATATATATATATATATAATATATATATGTATGTATGTATGTATGTATATATATATATATATATATATATATATATATATATATATATATATATATATATATATATATATATATATATATATATATATATATATATATATATATATATATATATATATATATATATATATATGTGTGTGTGGGAAAAAATCACAAGACTATTTCATCTCTACAGGCCTGTTTCATGAGGGTTTCCTCAATCATCAGGAGATTTTAATGGAAGCATTCACATACCATGGTTTATATAGGGCACAGAGCGGGTGGGTACAGGCAGGCATAGGGGCGTGGTGATTGGCTCATGTGTTACCTAGGAGGTGTTTCCTTCTGTGACGGCATGCTGATACAATTTCGCTGCGCTTGTTGAGGGATGACAAGTCTGGACTGTATATAATAAACAGTTTCTCTTTTAAGCATAGGTTGCATCTTTTATT
This sequence comes from Entelurus aequoreus, assembly GCF_033978785.1. Taxonomy (NCBI): domain Eukaryota; kingdom Metazoa; phylum Chordata; class Actinopteri; order Syngnathiformes; family Syngnathidae; genus Entelurus; species Entelurus aequoreus. The sequence continues at coordinate 746,579 of NC_084738.1, forward strand.
ACCACTGTTGTAAGGTGTGCTGGATGCAAGAATTTGCCATGTTATCGAATATTCAACATAGAGGACATAGAGAACTTACGTGACAGGTGATGTAGCAAATACTTAGCATGAAACCAGACATGAAGCGAACACTGACGCCAGACTGTGCGTGGAGAGCAAGGTGACTAAATAGCTCTCTGATTAGTGGTTGACACCAGCTGAACGTGGGACCACTAACCAGAGGCAGGTGAAAATAATAAGTAGCTATGGTAACAAACTCAGGAGGTGCACAAACAGGAACTAAAGGAGTCCAAAACAAACAGAAAACACAAAACATGATCCGGACCACGGATCATGTCATGTAGAGCTCGGCAGGGTAACCACGTAATACTCCATGTCAGTAGGTGGCAGCAGGTGGTTAATTGCTTTGTAAAAGTCGGAATGTGTCTGGTGAGACGAGGATGGTTTGTTGTGATCCCAATATGCACACCACAAGGTATGTAATGCTTAAAAATAAAAATGAACAAAAGGAAAAGGAAAAGGCAATGAAGTATAGGGATAGCTATGCAAAACAAAAGTAAAACTGAAGTGGCTACAAAGTAAACAGAAACAGAATGCTGGACGACAGCAAAAACTTACGGCGTCCACAAAGTGCATCCGTACGTGACATGACAATCAACAATGTCCACACAAAGAAGGATAGCAACAACTTAAATAGCCCTGCTTGCTAACACAAAGCAGGTGCGGGGAATAGCGATCAAAGGAAGACATGAAACTGAAACACCAACAAAACAGGAAGGGTCACCAAAATAACAGCGCAAGACAAGAATTAAAGCACTACACAGGAAAACACCAACAAACTCAAAATAAGGCACGACGACATGGTGGAGTTTCATTTTTTTAACATTTTCTGCTGGTGGTGTGCCTCTGGTTTTTTTTTATTGAAAAAAACGTGCCTTGCCTCAAAAAAGGTTGAAAATCACTGGATTAGGCCATGTCACGTTGGTCAGTATGCATGCTTTTTATACCACCATCCCCTCCATCTCTGTAAAGCAGAGTTTATTTATAAAGTGTGAGGTGGAACTCCCCTGTGGACTTCAGGGGAGCTGCCAGAGCTTCAAAAAAATAAAAAGACTTGTTTTCATTAAAAATAAAGCTGTTTCAAATCAGACTTTATAGCCTCGTATGAAGAGCTGTTTCTAAAAATGGGCTGGGATTCATGTTTCATTTCAATGAACCACAGCACCCCAGTGCCTGCAACACTCATGCAGCCCGAGCCCAGTGTGCTACTACTGTACTAACATGAGTGACTGTGGCCAATAAATATTTATTTTGAACTGGGTGTAATTAGACTTAGACAATCTTTATTGATCCACAAGGGAAATTGTTCCATACAGTAACTCAGTTACAAAGGATGGAAAGGATGAGGATGGAAAGGATCGCGCACACAAGGGCACAAAAAGAGGACAAAATCAAAAGGTATAAAGTAGACTAAAAATGAACCATTGAAGCAATATAAAATATAACATATATGTAATATTTACATATTATATATACAGTATATCATATATATTGATATATTATATTATTATATAACACAGGGGTCCCTAAACTTAAGGATCCGGCCCGCCAGCGTCCAAAATCCGGCCCGCTGGGAGTCCCAAGTTAAAAAAAAATAAAATAAAAAATACTTTATAATTTATTTATTTTTTCTATTATCATTATTTTTTTTAATCTGTCCTTTCTAATCCATTTTCTACCGCTTGTTACTCTTGGTGTCTCCTAGCTGCCCAGGCAAATCATATTGTCTGAAAATACATTTTCCCATCGATAACGTGACATCATCTCGCTCTGAATATATATATATATATAGCCCGGCCCCCGGCCAAATTTTTTTAACCCAATGTGGCCCCCGAGTTAAAAAATTTGGGGACCACTAAAATAATAGATAAAATATATAACAAGTCCCAATTACCTTGTACATTATCACCAGTATATGTAATAGCTGCAGCAAAAAAAAGGGCAGCATAAAATAAATAGTAGATAATATACATTATAAACAAAGAGAGGTAGCTAACATAGAAGGTGTCAGGTAATAGACAGATATCATCTATTGCTGTATGGCGAGTGATTATACAGCTGGATGGAGGGCGGAATGAAGGAATAATACAGTGGTACCTCAACTTGAGAGTGTTTTGAGGTAAGAGCTGTTTCTATGTTTAAAGTTGCAAGCAAAAATTGGAGTTACAAGTAGAGATGTCCGATAATATCGGACTGCCGATATTATCGGCCGATAAATGCTTTAAAATGTAATATCGTAAATTATCGGTATCGGTTTCAAAAAGTAAAATTTATGACTTTTTAAAACGCCGCTGTACGGAGTGGTACACGGACGTAGAGAGAAGTGCAGAGCGCCAATAAACCTTAAAGGCACTGCCTTTGCGTGCCGGTCCAATCACATAATATCTACGGCTTTTCACACACACACAAGTGAATGCAAGGCATACTTGGTCAACAGCCATACAGGTCACACTGAGAGTGACGTATAAACAACTTTAACACCGTAACAAATATGCGCCACACTGTGAACCCACACCAAACAAGAATGACAAACACATTTCAGGAGAACATCCGCACCGTAACACAACATAAACACAACAGAACAAATACCCAGAACCCCTTGCAGCACTAACTCTTCCGGGACGCTACAATATACACCCCCGCTACCCCTTACAAAACCCCGCCCGCCCCAACCCCGCCCACCTCAACCTCCTCATGCTCTCTTAGGGAGAGCATGTCCCAAATTCTAAGCTGCTGTTTTGTTAAAAAAAAAAGCACTTGGTGACTTCAATAATAAATATGGCAGTGCCATTTGGCATTTTTTTCCATAACTTGAGTTGATTTATTTTTGGAAAACCTTGTTACATTGTTTAATGCATCCAGCGGGGCATCACAACAAAATTAGCCATAATAATGTGTTAATTCCACGACTGTATATATCGGTATCGGTTGATATCGGAATCGGTAATTAAGAGTTGGACAATATCGGAATATCGGATATCGGCAAAAAAGCCATTATCGGACATCTCTAGTTACAAGCATCCCCGCCATTAGTTGGCATACCATATGTCACAGTGAACTAAGTAAGATCCGACCAAAACATCTGGTCTTACTCGCTAGCATTGTCTAAAAAGCTAGAGATTGACATAACCATTAAAAGTGGGTGTGAAGGAAAATGCTACGGAAAATAGCGGATGATTTTTATTGAATTAAAAAAACAAAAAACGGAACCTCCAAAACATGACCACAGTTTCAGCGTATCACTGCGAGTCTGCACCATACCGAAGCAGAATGAGGCTAGCCAGCCAAGAAAGTTACAAACGGTGTCTAAACATGGACATGTATCCATGAAAATATGGAAAAGCTGCTGATGTTGAGTTGGACGGACAAGCAGCTGGAAGGAGATACCGTAGAAGTCCACCTTCCAAGGTACTGTATTTTCCGGACCAAGGCGCACCGCCGATGAGCGGGTCTAGTTAGGGTCTATTTTCATACAAAAGGCGCACCGGATTATAGGGCGCATTAAAGGTGTCATATTATGTTGTTTTTTTTCTAAAATGAAAACACTTCCTTGTGGTCTACATAACATGTGATGGTGGTTCTTTGATCAAAATGTTGCATAGATTATGTTTTACATATCATCTTCAAGCCGCTTTCTGACCGTTGCTTCGGGATGCGCCGTTTTGTGGGCGGTCTTATTTACGTGGCTCACCTTCGGCAGCGTCTTCTCCCCGTCATCTTTGTTGTAGCGGTGTAGCGTGCAAGGACGGGAGTGGAAGAAGTGTCAAAAGATGGAGCTAACTGTTTTAATGACATTCAGACTTTACTTAAATCAATAACGGAGCAGCATCTCCTCATCCGTGGCTCACTAGTGCAATAACAATGCCGGAAATGTGACCCGTGAAAAACCGTCCGACTGGAACTCTCTAACAACTAAAGTTCCTTGGGTGAATAACGTACACTCACTACACCGGTATGTTTTAGCGCTTTCATGGCGAGTTTACTGACGGATATAAGTAAGAACTTTACACTACTTTATATTAGTAATGACAACAGCAGAGGATGAATGTCCCATAACAAGAAGATAGAGAAAAAGAAGAAGCTTATCGACTTCGGTGTCGGCACAGACTACAAAGGCGGACGCGCAAATTTTCAGGACTTATGCAGATCCCAAATACAGATCAGCAGGTACCAGTAGGTAAGAAAAGTCTCTTTTGCATAATATTGCAAAACAAAAGGCCAGATAATATGTCTTACCTTATACACACACCATAATAATACTCGTATGTTGAAGCACAGTACAATCCATCAAGTGGGGCGGCTTCATAGCTTACAAAAGTCGTACTAAAACATTTTGATAGATTTTTGAACGCCGTGTGTAGTTCTATATTTTCAGTGGAACATATAAAATGTTGGTGTTGTTTACTTGAGTCATATTGCAGTCTACACTAGGGTTGTACCGTATACCGGTATTAGTATAGTACCGCGATACTAATGAATCATATTCGGTACTATACCGCCTCTGAAAAGTACCGGTAATGAGTGGTATCATCCAAAACTAATGTAAAGTATCAAATAACAGAAGAATAAGTGATTATTACATTTTAACAGAAGTGTAGATAGAACAAAGCAGATATTAACAGTAAATGAACAAGTAGATTAATAATTCATTTTCTACCACTTGTCCTTAATAATTTGGACAAAATAATAGAATGGAAAATGACAATATGTTACTGCATACGTCAGCAGTCTCAATTAGGAGCCTTTCTTTGCTTACTTACTACTAAAAGACAAGTTGTCTAGTATGTTCACTATTTTATTTAAGGACAAACTTGCAATAAGAAACATATGTTTAATGTACCTTAAAATGTTTTGTTAAAATAAAGCCAATAATGCCATTTTTTGTGGTCCTCTTTGTTTAGAAAAGTACCGAAAAGTATCAAAATAATTTTGGTACCGGTACCAAAATATTGGTATCGGGACAACACTAGTCTACACGTATCTCTTATTTGTGACTGCCATCTACTGGTCACACTTATGATTTCACCATGTACCAAATAAAAGAGCTTCGATGTCGAGGAGCCTTTCTTTGCTTACTAGTTACTACTAAAAGACAAGTTGTCTAGTACGTGCACTATTTTATTTAAGGACAAAACTTGCAATAAGAAACATATGTTTAATGTACCTTAAAAATGTTTGTTAAAATAAAGCCAATAATGCCATTTTTTGTGGTCCTCTTTGTTTAGAAAAGTACCGAAAAGTATCAAAATAATTTTGGCACCGGTACCAAAATATTGGTATCGGGACAACACTAGTCTACACGTATCTCTTATTTGTGACTGCCATCTACTGGTCACACTTATGATTTCACCATGTACCAAATAAAAGAGCTTCGAGGTCGGTAAGCACAACTAAAATGATTCCGTACATTAGGCGCACTGTCGAGTTTTGAGAAAATGAACGGATTTTAAAGGCCTACTGAAACCCACTACTACCGACCACGCAGTCTGATAGTTTATATATCAATGATGAAATCTTCACATTGCAACACCTGCCAATACGGCCGGGTTAACTTATAAAGTGCAATTTTAAATTTCCCGGCAAACTTCCGGCTGAAAACGTTTCGACATGATGACGTTTGCGCGTGACGTCAACTGTTGAAGCGGAAGTATTCGGAGCCCATTGAATCCAATACAAAAAGCTCTGTTTTCATCTCAAAATTCTACAGTATTCTGGACATCTGTGTTGGTGAATCTTTTGCAATTTGTTTAATGAACAATGGAGACTGCAAAGAAGAAAGTTGCAGGTGGGATCGGTGTATTAGCGGCGGACTACAGCAACACAACCAGGAGGACTTTGAGGATAGCAGACGCGCTAGCCGAACGACCTCACCTTGACTTCCTCCGACTCCGGGCCGCCGACCACATCGGTGATCAGGTGAAGTCCTTCGTCGTACCGTTGATCGCTGGAACGCAGGTGAGCACGGGTCGTGATGAGCAGATGAGAGCTGGCGTAGGTGGAGAGCTAATGTTTTTAGCATAGCTCTGTCGAGGTTCCGTAGCTTCCCGTTAGCTTCAATGGCGTCGTTAGCAACAGCATTGCTAAGCTTCGCCAAGCTGGAAAGCATTAACCGTGTAGTTACATGTCCAGAGTTTGGTAGTATTGTTGATCATCTGTCTATCCTTCCAGTCAGGGGCGTATTTGTTTTGTTTCTATCTGCAGTTAAGCCCAATGCTATCACGTTAGCTCAGTAGCTAAAGTGCTTCACCGATGTATTGTCGTGGAGATAAAAGTCACTGTGAACGTCCATTTCGCGTTCCCGACTCTTATTTTCAAGAGGATATAGTATCCGAGGTGGTTTAAAATACAAATCCGTGATCCACAATAGAAAATGGAGAGAGTGTGGAATCCAATGAGCCCTTGTACCTAAGTTACGGTCAGAGCGAAAAAAGATACGTCCTGCACTGCACGCTAGTCCTTCACTTTCACGTTCCTCATCCACGAATCTTTCATCCTCGCTCAAATTAATGGGGTAATCGTCGCTTTCTCGGTCCGAATCGCTCTCGCTGCATTGTAAACAATGGGGAAATGTGAGCAGCCCTTCCTACAGTGACGTCATGCTACTTCCGGTAGGGGCAAGGCTTTTTTTTATCAGAGACCAAAAGTTGCGAACTTTATCGTCGTTGTTCTCTACTAAATCCTTTCTGCAAAAATATGGCAATATCGCGAAATGATCAAGTATGACACATAGAATGAAACTGCTATCCCCGTTTAAATAAAAAAAAATTCATTTCAGTAGGCCTTTAAGTGCGTCTTATAGTCCGAAAAATATGGTAAATGCTGTACATTATTATTGCATGACTTCATAAAACTACTCAAGTTATTCATAGTACATTTTTTCATACAATATTTCATATCTAAAAGTTCATTTTTAAAAGGCATCTTGCATGTTAAAATGGTGATGTTTTGGAGGGGTTTTGCTACTGACCGACAACTTTCATGACTATGAATGATGAAATCAAATCAAATGTCAGATTTTTTATTTATTTTTGTGTCATATTTGGTTTTCCATGTGGACATTTCAATTCATGTGAATCTGTCAACTAAAGCAGCAGCTAAATACAAGATATGACGTAATCCTGCAGTATGTCTTTGCATCCCAAATTCTGGGGCTTGGAACTCCCTCTCCGTGCGTTTCCAAGCCCGCACGGCCCTAACATGATCCAGATCCGCGTAGAAGCAGATGCTGAATGAGTAATTTGACCTTCACAGATAGGCGATGTTAAGAAAGCGCTGTGCTTTTTGGCCTTGCAGTAAACAAAAGCTGGGTCAGGTGACAGATGCTGACTTACCCCCTTGCGTTTGGGGCCGACCCAAAACTCGCCTGTACGGTCCTCTCGGCTACCATCCGTGCTGAGGAGAGTGCCACGTGTGCTGTGTCCGGATGTACCTGACAATAGAACCACGGAGAGTGTCAGTTTATGCTGTCAACACAATCAAGTAAAGAACACATTGTTGTTTTTAAGGGGAAATCACTAAACTACACGGAAACTTGTAGTAGGTCCATGAATTACACTTGCCTAGAAATCTGCCACGCGGCCTAATTTCCCAAGAGAAGCTATTGTGTTGTAATTCATGTGTCCCTTAATAATGAACCACGGCTCCACAAGGCCCGGCAGCACTCACACAGCCCCAGACTATTTGCCGTTACCAGCATTTTTAACTTAGGTTAATACTTTTAACTTTAGTTAATAGTTATAGCTATTTAGACAATTTTGAGTGTCTGTTGAGCAATTTTCAGAAGATAGTACCGTATTCCGGACTTTTTTCCAACGCTTTGAACCCTGCGGCTTATAAAACGGTGCAGTTAATTTGTGGATTTGCAATAATGTCACGGTGGAAGAGGGGTTAGTCCGTCTGCCTCACAATACAAAGATCCTGGGTTCGATCCTGCGCTCGGGATCTTTCTGTGTGGAGTTTGCATGTCCTCCCCGTGACTGCGTGGGTTCCCTCCGGGTACTCCAAAGACATGCACCTGGGGATAGGTTGATTGGCAACACTAAATAGGCCCTAGTGTGTGAATGTGAGTGTGAATGTTGTCTGTCTATCTGTGTTGGCCCTGCGATGAGGTGGCGACTTGTCCAGGGTGTACCCCGCCCTCCGCCCGACTGTAGCTGAGATAGGCTCCAGCGCCCCCCGCAACCACGAAGGGAATAAGCGGTAGAAAATGGATGGATGGATGGGTTTTGTATTCAACAAAAAGTTTTCATATGACACTTAAAAGGTGTGTTATTGTTTGTGCTATGGCGCTAGCTTTTGGACAAGTTCGCTCACTGCAAGTGTTGCGGGTTGAAAATGTATTTCCTGTTTTTTGCTTTTGAACCGGAAGCACAACCGTCCATCGTGTTTCTGCTCAAAAGGATTCTTCATTCATCAATCCAAGCAACGTTTGTAAGTTTTACAACATCATTAAAACAATCCATACTTAGTAAACCGTCCATCGTAATGTAATCAAGCTAGTGCCGTTAGCATTAGCAAAAATGCTAACGCGTTTACAAGTGTCGGTGTTACTATTATTAACTTAAAACGGTATTATTTTTGTATTGTTTCAGTTTCCTAAATTCACCAAAACGTCAATATAGAGTTTTTGAGTCTGCTTAGCTGATTGGACGATGACTTCTGTTTTGTTTGATCAGCCGTTTTACTGCCGTGTCACAGGCATTGTTTGGAAACAATTAAGGTATGTAAATAAGCATTAACAAAATATTTCGTATCGGTGTATATTTGCGGCTTGTAGTCCGGTGCGGCCAATATATGTAAACATATTTTTTTCTTCTAACATTTTTTGGGTGCGGCTTAAATACTGGGGGGTTCTAAAGCTAGGAAAATATGGTAAATATATTCTTGCAAACAATTTGTACAGTGACTACTCTGAAGTATAACCAAGTTCCTTTTTTTTTTTTATCATCGCTTGAGAAGATATACTGTCATAAAAAGGTTTGCTGAAATGAGTGGGGTGTACTAATGTGTACTGAGATAGTCATCGCAGGTTATATTGGTGCAATAAATGGGTGTGTAGGCAGTGGCTGATGTGACTAACCATGACCCTACTGACATCATTCATTTAAAAAAAAAATTAATATTCTGGATTCATAAAAAAATTCTGAACACAACACAGTCAGAAAATTGGTAAGTGCCAAGAATCAAAAATTAGATGGGCACCAAGTTGTACATCATCAGACACCACCTTCTTATATTTTATTATCATTATTATTGCATTATTTAGCTGGATTGATCAGAATTTTTTTCCATTGTTACCAATTGTAGAAGAAAAATTGTTGCTTGAATATTGTATCAGATAGGAACAAAATTAAAATTTTAGATGTGGTTGGGGACACAATTGGCTTGAGTACAGGGGGCGTGGCTTGAGCTGATTAAATGCATGTTCTAGAGCAGGGGTGTCAAACTCATTTTAAATCGGGGGCCACATGGAGAAAAAAATCTACTCCCAAGTGGTAAAATCACGGCACGATAACTTAAAAATAAAGACAACTTCAGATTGTTTTCTTTGTTTAAAAATAGGACAAGCACAAATGTACAAATAATAATGTTGTTAGGTTTTTTTTACACTTACATGTCGCGGTTAATCATTTATTTGTCGTTATATTTCTTTTCTGAATAAATTAAGTGATAATGTCCGTTCAGTCAACTCATTGGTGTCTATCAATATAAAAAAAATTCTGTCAAAATCAAATTACAGGATGCTACTTATGTAGTTTGATAATTTTCCTTGACTGATGTACTAACATCACGTGGTTTATTTTGTACATATGTAGCATCATCTACAAAGATACAAAGAATTGCTATTGCGACATCCAGTGGACACATTTAAAACAGCTGTTTCTTTCATTCAAAAATTTCAGGTTAATTTTTTATACTTAGCAAACTCATCCCGTGGGCCGGATAACACCTGTTTGCGGGCCTGATTATAGTTTATAGTTTATTGTTTATTAAGGATCCCCATTAGTCTACACCGCAGTGGAGACTATTCTTCCTGGGGTCCAGGCAAAAAACATCACACAATCACAAAACAAAAGATTAAAATGCAGTACAACATGATCAAATAATAAAATGTTGTAATACAAAAATAGCAACAACAAAGAACCAAAAAAATAATAATAACTTCGAGTTTACATAATATTATTCATACCAAAGATAAAAAGAGCAATATAAAAATAGATATATATATATTTTTGCAAAAAAAAATATAAAACAACGTTTTACACCCCGTACGTTTGACACCCCTGCTGTAGAGTAATAAAAATACATTAGAAAAAAAGTCTTATTTTATTTGGCAAAAAAATTAATATGGTAAAAAAAAAACCTTTTACAGTCTTTATTTTTTAAAGAGTGTTAAATAATGCGCCTGACAGAAAAGGCGTGATTTTTTCATTCTCATAGCGGTGACTGCTGGGGTGTTTATGCCACCAAGTTTTATGTCAACATTGTAAAGCACAAGGCTCCTCTTGTTTGGATTTGCTCTCCTTTTACTTGCTCCTGATTCATGTTGCCGTGCGGAAAGCCAAGTCTTGTGTCCACCTGCACTGGAACTGCAAAAAAGAGCTGTCAAACTATCAGATAGAAAGACTTGATTTTAGGTGAATGTGGAGGGGGGCGTGGTCTGCGGGCCTGCCGCGGAGCGGGGTGTGTAAGGACCGGCCTCGAAGCCAGCGGCAGGTGAGTAGATTGCCCAGCTGGGGCTTGTTGTCTAATCACCTGCCGCACTTATTAGCAGCAGCCGGAATGAGACACGCTGTTGGGAGTTGGAGCCGAGCGAGACACTGAGGTAGTGAGGTAGCATCTCTAACTGTTACCGGGAGGGCATTCCATAGTACTGGAGCCCGAATAGAAAACGCTCTATAGCCCTGTCTCCCTGTAATGTCTGTCCGCTCTTGAATGGGATTGTGCTGAAAATTTTTATTTCCCTTCGGAGATTATTAAAGTATTTCTGATTCTGACTCTGATCCTGAAGAATGCTATGCAGCACAGTCCTGTTTAACCTTGTCGATGCTGACATCATACAGCTGGAAGAAGAAGGCTCCCAGTCACATTCAAGTATTTTTTTCCATCCCCTCATAAGCCTCACGAAACTATGATTTTATGTTGAAATGGAAACTGGGGCTCTTAAAAGCATTTGGGTTTATTTCTCTTGAATAACATCCCGTATTCCAAGAATAGCTTGGCCGCAGACGCCAAACACAACTTTGTTTTACCACTGTACACTGCAAAAACTGAAATCTAAGTAAGATTAAATATCTCAAATAAGGGTGATATTTGCTTATTTTCTGTCTAATAAGATAATTCTTCTCACTAAGCAGATTTTATGTTAGAGTGTTTTGGTCCTAAATGATCTCAGTAAGATATTACAGCCTGTTGCTGAGATTTTATGACCTATATTGAGTAAAACATGCTTGAAACTAGAATATCAACTGTTGCAAAGCTGTGTCATCAACACTCACAAGTATAAAACTACTTTTTTAAAGTAATAATTTCTTATTTCAAGCATGAAAAAAAAAAAATCATGACTTTGACACAATCGTGTCTCAGAATTAAAACAGATGACAGCCTAATTGACTTTGCTGTTTTATTTTCAATGAAACAATAGAAAATACGTACTCATATAGTAGTACAGTTGGCACAGTACAGTAAACTGACCATTTAAACATTTAACATGTGACATTTCAAACAATTTTGAACAGAAATAGTTCATGCACATTCAGGTAAATTCTTCAAAATTACAATTAAACAAATTTTGGCCGGGGGCCGGGCTGTATATATGTTGGTGCGATGATGTCATGTTATCGATGGAAAAATGCATTTTTAGACAATATGATTTGCCCGAGCGACTAGTAGACCCCGAGAGTAACAAGCGGTTGCCTTGTTGCCTTTCCATTAAGAACAATAAATTAGTTTTTAGTATAAGTAAATGTAATGCTGAGCGCATATCATTATGTCAAGATAATGGCACTAGCATTTACTTAATTTAAGAATATTTTTCAACATATTGAGCAAAAAGGTCTCTTTTCTTTTTTTTCTACCAAGAAATTAGTTATTAGTGAGAATATACTTATTTTAAAGGCCTACTGAAATGAAATTTTCTTATTTAAACGGGGATAGCCGATCCATTCTATGTGTCATACTTGATCATTTTGCGATATTGCCATATTTTTGCTGAAAGGATTTAGTAGAGAACATTGACGATAAAGTTCGCAACTTTTGGTCGCTGATTAAAAAAAAGCCTTGCCTGTACCGGAAGTAGCGTGACGTGGCAGGTTGAAGGGCTCCTCACATTTCCCCATTGTTTACACCAGCAGCGAGAGCAATTCGGACCGAGAAAGCGACGATTACCCCATTAATTTGAGCGAGGATGAAAGATTCGTGGATGAGGTACGTGAGAGTGAAGGACTAGAGTGCAGTGCAGGACGTATCTTTTTTCGCTCTGACCGTAACTTAGGTACAAGGGCTCATTGGATTCCACACTTTCTCCTTTTTCTATTGTGGATCACGGATTTGTATTTTAAACCACCTCGGATACTATATCCTCTTGAAAATGAGAGTCGAGAACGCGAAATGGACATTCACAGTGACTTTTATCTCCACGACAATACATCGGCGAAGCACTTTAGCTACGGAGCTAACGTGATAGCATCGTGCTTAAATGCAGATAGAAACAAAAGAAAAAAGCCCCTGACTGGAAGGATAGACAGAAAATCAACAATACTATTATTACTATTAAACCATGGACCTGTAACCACACGGTTAATGCTGTACCGCCTGACAAAGCCTAGCAATGCTGTTGCTAACGACGCCATTGAAGCTAACTTAGCTACGGGACCTCGACAGAGCTATGCTAAAAACATTAGCTATCCACCTACGCCAGCCCTCATCTGCTCATCAACACCCGTGCTCACCTGCGTTCCAGCGATCGACGGCACGCCGAAGGACTTCACCCGATCATTGATGCGGTCGGCGGCTAGCGTCGGATAGCGCGTCTGCTATCCAACTCAAAGTCCTCCTGGTTGTGTTGCTGCAGCCAGCCGCTAATACACCGATCCCACCTAGAGCTTTCTTCTTTGCAGTCTCCATTGTTCATTAAACAAATTGCTAAAGATTCACCAACACAGATGTCCAGATTATCGTGGAATTTTGCGATGAAAACAGAGCTGTTTCTATTGGGATACAATGTGTCCCAATACTTCCGCTTCAACCATTGACGTCACACGCAAACGTCATCATACATAGACGTTTTCAACCGGAAGTTTCCCGGGAAATTAAAAATTGCACTTTATAAGCTAACCCGGCCGTATTGGCATTGTTGCAATGTTAAGATTCAATCATTGATGTATAAACTATCAGACTTTGTGGTCGGTAGTAGTGGGTTTCAGTAGGCCTTTAAGGTATTTTTGGGTTCATTGAAGTTAGCTAATTTTACTTGTTTTGGACAGTCTTCACAAGCCAAATTTTCTTGTTCTATTGGCAGATAATTTTGCTTAGTTCACATAAAATACCCCTCATTTTTGTATTTTTGTTTTTGTTTTTGAACACTGACTTTTTGCAGAGTAGGTAAGTAGGGTTCCTCCAGCAACAGCGCAAACCTTCCCCTTTTGTTGTGTAGTCTTCTGCACCGGCAACTTGATAAAATATCCGCCTGCAAGGCCGTGAACCAAACTAAGAGTATGAGTCAAACGCTGTGGTAATTACGCGGTAGCACGTCGTGCGCTGACATCAGCCGCTTGATTCGTTTCCTGCCGAAGCGCTTCCTCCCTGGAGATGACACATTCATTGACTTGTGCCAGGTTGATCACACTCACGCTAACGACTCACTGATGTGAATCAAAGCACGGAACAAGGAGAAATGAATTAAGCCGCTGAAGAAGAAAGTGGGACAAAGAAAACGTGATTGGATGGTTGGGTTGGTTCTTAGCACACTTTTTTTAATGTTAATGCTATTCGGGGTCATGTTGCTTCTCTGGCGTTGATAATGGCGGTAATTGGACGGAGCGACGAGGTGGCTTTCATCTTTTTGAATTGAAACGGATGTGGAAAAGTTGCGGTATAATGAGCGCGGACAAGTAAGGTTAGGTTAGGTTTGATTTTTTTTTAAAAAAAAAGGTTAAGTTAGGTTCAATACAAAGTGAATGTTGTGAGTGAGTTTATCACGTCCCCATTGCGACAGCTCAAGGTTTGCATGCAGGTACGCACGTTCTCTTGTTGGGCTTCTTTTTTTTTTTTTAATAAAAAGAAAGTGATTTATGCAATTTCAGGCCCTGTTTTGTGCCTATGCAATCTTTATACAAAACCCAAAACCAGTGAAGTTGGCACGTTGTGTAAATGGTAAATAAAAACAGAATACAATGATTTGCAAATCCTTTTCAACCTATATTCAATTGAATAGACTGCGAAGACAAGATACTTAATGTTGGAACTGAGAAACTTAGAATTAACTTATAATTTAATGGCAGCAACACATTGCAAAAAAAGTTGTCATAGGGAGATTTTTACCACTGTGTTACATGGCCTTTCCTTTTAACAACACTCAGTAAACATTTGGGAACTGAGGAGACCAATTTTTGAAGCTTTTCAGGTGGAATTCTTTCCCATTCTTGCTTGATGTACAGCTTAAGTTGTTGCTCCTGTTGTGGTATTTTAGGCTTCATAATTCGCCACATATTTTCAATAATTCAACACACATTTTGCTTTATATTTATTATTTTACTTATTTTTTTGTCTGGTTTTGTATTTGTTTTGTATCATCCCGTGAGGTGTATATTACTTTTTTTTGTTCGTTTGTACTTCATGAAGTTTTGCACTTGTTGTGTTTTTTTGTGTGTTTTTTGTTTATTTTCATTATATTTAGATGTATTTGTTTGGTTTGTATGCTATCCATTAAGTAAGTCTAAGTAATATGTTGAAGGGGGCAGGAAAATATAACATTTTCTGCATCCTGTTCCTTATCAGGCATTGGTGTGTAAATGTGTGTTTAGTTGCTGAGGTTTAATTGTCTATTGATCAAAGATATACATCACTGAAGGAGATAAATTAAAAAAAATTAAAAAAAAGAAAAATGAATGGGAGACAGGTCTGGACTACAGCCAGGCCAGTCTAGTACCAGCACTCTTTTACTATGAAGCCATGCTGTTGTAACACGTGCAGAATGTGGCTTAGCATTGTCTTGCTGAAATAAGCAGGGGCGTCGTTGCTTGGATGGCAACATATGTTGCTCCAAAACCTGTATGTACTTTTCAGCATTAATGGTGCCTTCACAGATGTGTAAGTTACCCATGCCTTGGACACTAATACCTGAGGGATCGAAATGTTGATGTTCGGTCTTGCTGCTTACGTGCAGTGATTTCTCCAGATTCTCTGAACCCTTTGATGATATTTACGGACCGTAGATGGTGAAATCCCTAAATTCCTTGCAATAGCAGGTTGAGAAATGTTGTTTTTAAACTGTTGGACAATTTGCTCAGGCATTTGTTCACTAAGTGGTGACCCTCGCCCCATCCTTGTTTGTGAATGACTGAGCATTTCATGCAAGCTGCTTTTATACCCAATCATGGCACCCACCTGTTCCCAATTAGCCTGTTCACCTGTGGGATGTTCCAAATAAGTGTTTGATGAGCATTCCTCAACTTTGTCAGTCTTTTTTGCCTATTGTGCCAGCTTTTTTGAAACATGTTGCAGGCATCAAATTCCAAATGAGCTAATATTTGCAAAAAATTTAGTTTTCCAGTTCGAACGTTAAATATCTTGTCTTTGCAGTCCATTCAATTGAATACAAGTTGAAAATGATTTGCAAATCATTGTATTCTGTTTTTATTTACAAATTACACAATGTGCCAACTGCACTGGTTTTGGGTTTTGTACATTGGATTTGCCATATACATGCTACTGATTAGCATTAGTGATTTCAACACCTCCACATTTAGTAAAACAAGCTACAACTATAGACGCTCGTTACAATCAAAGAGCGGGTGTGTAATAAGTGCAATACTTACAGTATAAACATTTTCAACATAAAACTAAAGGGGCACTTTTGGCTTTATGGCAAAGACTACTTCCTGGCTAGGCAACACACCATAGCCTATACACTACCTGGAATTGCAACTGCATGCAAAGATTACTATATAATACTTGCAAATGAGATTCAGGAATGTCAAAAAGAAAACAAGATATAACAACTGGCTAGCACAGTTATCATAAACAGCTCATTGTTCAATAAAAATACATATTTTATTATAAAAAATTTACAATTATAAACACATAAACACACACAAGTACCGGGAATTGGCACCATTGGGTCTCGATTCCCAAGTACCGGGATTTGGTACCGTATTGGTTCAAATGTGAAAGGTACCCACCCCTATGTAAATTTACTGTATTTTCCGTACCATAGGGATTATAAGGCGCACTGCCGATGAATGGTCTATTTTCAATCTTTTTCATATACAGTATAAGGCGCACCGGATTATAAGGCACATTAAAGGAGTCACATTATTATTAGGGATGTCCGATAATGGCTTTTTGCCGATATCCGATATTCCGATATTGTCCAACTCTTTAATTACCGATACCGATATCAACCGATACCGATATATACAGTCGTGGAATTAACACATTATTATGCCTAATTTGGACAACCAGGTATGGTGAAGATAAGGTCCTTTAAAAAAATAATAATAATAAGATAAATAAATTAAAAACATTTTCTTGAATACAAAAGAAAGTAAAACAATATAAAAACAGTTACATAGAAACTAGTAATTAATGAAAATGAGTAAAATTAACTGTTCAAGGTTAGTACTATTAGTGGACCAGCAGCACGCACAATCATGTGTGCTTACGGACTGTATCCCTTGCAGACTGTATTGATATATGTTGATATATAATGTAGGAACCAGAATATTAATAACAGAAAGAAACAACCCTTTTGTGTGAATGAGTGTAAATGGGGAAGGGAGTTTTTTTTGGGTTGGTGCACTAATTGTAAGTGTATCTTGTGTTTTTTATGTTGATTTAATAAAAAAAAACAACAACAAAAAAACGATACCGATAAAAAAAAACGATACCGATAATTTCCGATATTACATTTTAAAGCATTTATCGGCCGATAATATCGGCAGGCCGATATTATCGGACATCTCTAATTATTTTTTTTTTTTCTAAATTAAAAACACTTCCTTGTGGTCTACATAACATGTAATGGTGGTTCTTTGGTCAAAATGTTGCATAGATTATGTTTTACACATCATCTTCAAGCCGCTTTCTGACAGTCGCTTCAGGGTGCGCCGTTTTGTGGGCGGTCTTATTTACGTGGCTCACCTTCAACAGCGTCTTCTCCTCGTCATCTTTGTTGTAGCGGTGAATTGTGGACGGGTGTTGAAGAAGTGTCAAAAGATGGCGCTAACTGTTTTAATGACATTCCGACTTTACTTACATCAATAACGGAGCAGCATCTCTTCACCCGCCGGAAATATGTCCAGTGAAAAACCGTCCGACCGGAACCCTCTAATAAGTAAAATTCCTTGGGTGAATAATGTAAAATCACTACACGGGTATGTTTTAGCGCTTTCATGGTGAGTTTATTGACAGATATAAGTAAGAACTTTACACTACTTTATATTAGAAATGGCAACCGCAGAGGATGAATGTCCCATAACAAGAAAATAGTGAAAAAGAAGAAGCTTATCGACTACGGTGTCGGCACGGACTACAAAGGCGGACATGCGCAATTTTTCAGGACTTATGCAGATCCCAAATACAGATCAGCAGGTACCAGAAGGTAAGAAAAGTTGCTTTTGCATAATATGGCGAAACAAAATGCCAGATAATACCTTGTATAATTACCTTATACACACACCATAATAATACTTGTATGTTGAAGCACAGTACAATCCATCAAGCGGTGCGGTTTCATAGCTTACCAAAGTCGTACTAAAACACGTTGATAGATTTTTGAGCGCCGTGTGTAATGTTCTATATTTTCAAGGGAACATATACAATGGTGGTGTTGCTTACTTGAGTCATAGTGCAGTCTACACGTATCTCTTATGTTTGACTGCCATCTATTGGTCACGCTTATCATTACACCATGTATCAAATAAAATAGCTTCGAGGTCGGTAAGCAAAACCAGAACTATTCCGTACATTAGGCGCACCGGCTTATAAGGCGCACTGTCGATTTTTGAGGGAAAAAAAATATTTTAAATGCGCCTTATGGTTTGGAAAATACGATATATTTACTCACCATATAATTTTTTTTTTTTTTTTAATGTTGAACATTTTAATAGATGTTTGAGTGCCATGTATAATGTTCTATATATTTTTTCAATGGAACATATAAAATGCTGGTGTTGTTTACTTGAGTCATATTGCAGTCTACACGTATCTCTTATGTTTGACTGCCATCTACTGGTCACACTTATCATTACACCATGTACCAAACAAAATAGCTTCGAGGTCGGTAAGCAAAACCAGAACTATTCCGTACATTAGGCGCACCGGGTTATAAGGCACACTGTCGGTTTTTGAGGGGAAAAAATGATTTTAAGTGCGCCTTATAGTCCAGAAAATACGGTATATTTACTAACCATATAATTTTTTTTTTAAATGTTGGTGTGGCCAAGAGTTTAATTGGAGTTGCATTACTTCGAGTGCGAAAAATGTTTGTTGGTTTCCAATGAAACCTGAGGTTTCAACTTCACGACTTGGCTTTTTGCATATATTGGTTTAGCAGAGTCAGCAGTTTTGCCCAAATTGTTGTTTCAGTTAAGACTAAACACCCGTTGGGTCAGTAGATAAAGGGTTTTCTTCCTGTTTTTTTATCGGCCGTACGAGTAATCTGATGATGCAATCCTATTAAGGAAGTGTCTTATTAAAGCTTAGCACCAAGAGCATTCATCATTTAAAGTGTTTGCTTGAGGAAAAAAAGGAACCTGACTGCCCCTTTTTTAGCTCTTTTGCCTTGTCGCCCGGGCTAAAAATAGACTGGATTATTGCAAAAACAGCCGCCCCAAAAAGCCTCTTGTGTACTATTTCCATGTCTGTGGGTAAAATGTCAAACCTGACATGTCGGATCTTATGACCCCCGAGCATGCAAGTCAAGGGCTCCCTCGGCACACGCCGACATCCGCACAAGCCGTGGAAAACTCGCCGAAAAATGTTGGCGCCGCTCTCCCAAGTAGTGGCGTGTGCCAAGTTGAAATATTCCACAATAAATCTAAGCTGCGTGTTGTTACAGCCCCCTCAGCTCCGGCAAGACAAGATTTTTTTTTTTTTCTCCCGTGCCTGACTGAGGAAATATGGCAAGATTGTATCCGCGAGTTGACAGATGGACACGTTTTAAAAAGTCTGATAGTAAATGAATCGATGTAAATGAGAACATGGATTAATTAGGTGTCATGAAAGTGAGATTTCCTTTTCGCTTATTAAGATGTTCGTCAGAGATACTGCTTTGCATATCAGTCATAATGATGCGAATCTAGAAAATTCCCAGCAGGCCTGCGATTTGTGCCCTGAACCTCTGGCCTGATGTCAATCAAAGCTGGCATACTTCTAAGATGGCGCCAAGTATCCAAGTCCATGATTATTAGGGTTAAACATTCAAAATTCGCTAAAAAGCTAGCATTAATAATTCCCTTGCTAAGGTTAAAGTGCTAATATAAGAGACGTTAGCATACTTTCAAGATGGCGCCACGTATCAAAATCCACAAATGTATGTAAACAAACCAAATGAGTTAAAAAGTTAGCATACAACATTAGCATGATGACATAAGATGGCGCCAAGAATTAAAATGCACTGTTTTTAAGTGTAAACATAAAACAATTTATTTAAAAAAAGCTATCGTAAAACATTAGCATGCTAATGTTGGCATGCTTATGTAAGAGACGTTAGCATACTTCCAAAATGGCACCAAGTATCAAAATTCATGATTTTTAGGTTTAAGCATACACATTTAGCTAAAAATATAGCATAAAAAGTTAGCCTGATGACGTAAGACAGGTTAACATATTTCTAAGACAGTGCCAAGTATCAAAATCCATCATTCTATGTTTGAACAGACAAAATTTGTTCAAATCTAGCATAGTATATTAGCATAATGACATAAGTCTCATTAGCATATTTCTAAGATGGCATACTTCTAAGATGGCGCCAAGTATCCAAATCCATGATTATTAGGGTTAAACATTCAAAATTCGCTAAAAAGATAGCATAAAAAGGTAACATGCTAATATAAGAGACGTTAGCATGCTTCCAAGATGGCACCAAGTATTTAAAATTCATGATGTTTAGGTTGAAACATACAAAATTAGCTAAAAATCTAGCATGAATAATTCCCTTGCTAACATTAACGTGCTAATATAAGAGACATTAGCATACTTTCAAGATGGCGCCAAGTATTAAAATCCACAAATTTATGTAAAAGAACCAAATTAGTTAAAAAAGCTAGCATAAAACATTAGCATGATGACATAAGACACATTAGCATACTTCTAAGATGGTGCCAAGTATTACAATGCACTGTTTTTAAGTGTAAACATAAAACAATTGATTTAAAAAAAAGCTATCGTAAAACATTAGCATGCTGACATAGGACACATTAGCATACTTCTTTGATGGCACCAAGTATTAACATTCACTATTTTCTAGCATAAAACGTTAGCATGATGACATAGGACACATTCGCATACTTCTAAGATGGCACCAAGTTTTAAAATGCACTATTTTTAAGTGTAAACATCAAGAAAATTGATTAAAAAAAGCTTCATAAAACATTAGCATGCTAACGTTAGCATACTTCCAAGATGGCGCCGAGTATCAAAAGTCATGATTTTTAGGTATAAACATACACAATCAGCTAAAAAGATTAAGTTAAAAAAAAACGTTAGCACACTAATGTGTCTCAAAGGTTGTCAACAAGTACATTTCAGATAGTTGCAATTAATGTAAAGGAAAATTGTTCGACTGACGTCATAAAGTTGTGAATCCAGGGTTTTTTCCTTGCCTTGTGTTGCAGTGTAGCAGTGATGACGTCATGGTGAGGCATGCTTGAGGTAATATTTATGCAAGAAAAAGGAGGAAGTTGCAGCGCAGGTGAAGAAGTGGACCAGCAGTAAATCAATAACTAACTTAGCAAAGAGCCCAACAGGAACAAGGACAAAAGCACTTGCTGGGCGGAGGCGACCACATTACCTTATAAGGGCGTCTAAAAAAAATAGATTTTCGAATGAATCATTCCCAGATTTCTCAGAATTCCAGGTTTTCCGGGACATTTTTCCCATTCAAAATGAATTGGCCATTTTTAAAACTTCCACCATTTCCACATTTTTCAACCGATTCAAACCATACCACCTTCAACATATTCCACTCATCCTGGAAATTCAAGCTTTTTTTTTTTTTTACAAGTTCAAAAAAATTACAGGAATTCCCAGGATTCCCTTTCAAGTAAAAATGTAGTTAATGACAGAACAAAATTAGTGCAGCAGAGAAGTGCACAGAAAGCATAGGGCGATCTGTGCAGCATGGAGGTATTACATACTTGCCAACCTTGAGACCTCCGAATTCGGGAGATGGGGGGGGTGTTGTCGATTCACCAAAAGTCAAGTATTTCATATATATATATATATATATATATATATATATATATATATATATATATATATATATATATATATATATATATATATATATATATATATATATATATATATAAAAGAAATACTTGACTTTTCAAGTATTTCATATATATATATATATATATATATATATATATATATATATATATATATATATATATATATATATATATATATATATATATATATATATAAGAAATACTTGACTTTCAGTGAATTATAGCTATATATATTTTTTTTTTTATTATATATACACTAACGTTCAAAAGTTTGGGGTCACATTGAAATGAAAGTTAAAGCACTGTACCTTTCAATGAAGATAACTTTAAACTAGTCTTAACTTTAAAGAAATACACCCTATACATTGCTAATGTGGTAAATGACTATTCTAGCTGCAAATGTCTGGTTTTTGGTGCAATATCTACATGGGTGTATTGAGGCCCATTTCCAGAAACTATCACTCGAGTGTTCTAATGGTACAATGTGTTTGCTCATTGGCTCAGAAGGCTAATTGATGATTAGAAAACCCTTGTGCAATCATGTTCACACATCTGGAAACATTTTAGCTCGTTACAGAAGCTACAAAACTGACCTTCCTTTGAGTAGATTGAGTTTCTGGAGCATCACATTTGTGGGGTCAATTAAACGCTCAAAATGGCCAGAAAAAGAGAACTTTCATCTGAAACTCGACAGTCTTAGAAATGAAGGCTATTCCACAAAATTGTTTGGGTGACCCCAAACTTTTGAACGGTAGTGTATATATAAATAAAAGAAATACTTGAATTTCAGTGTTCATTTATTTACACCTATACACACACATAACACTCATCTACTCATTGTTGTACTTGAAAATGCAATGCTTTGCAGCCAGAAGCACAGCCTTATATATTACATACATACTAAATACACAGCAATGAAAACACAGTTGTTCTACTAACTGTACTGTGCTTGCTGCTTACTTACTAAAAAAAGAACAACACTTACCTTTCACTATTTGAGTAGCCTTTGTTCTGCCATTTGCGTACTGGTGAGCGATCTCTGAATCCGGGAACATATCCTTCACGGATTTGTTAAAGACATCCGCAAATGAGAACGGGATGTCGCTTCCAGCTATCAGCATAGCCATCTTTGTCTCGGCATATGTTACACCAGGGGTGTCCAAACTTTTTCCACTGAGGGCCGTACACTGAAAAATCAAAGCAAGCGGGGGCCATTTTGATATTTTTTTTATTTTAAAAACCAATACAATATATGTATAAAAAATATACATTTAGGCCTCCACTCAAAAGGTTTAGGTTAAAAAAAATTTAAAAAATGTGTCGTTATTTATTATTATTATTATTATTATTATTATTATTATTATTATTATTATTATTATTATTATTATTATTCAAAGTTTAAATATCTAGATCAACATTAGGTCTATCTGTCAATATAATGTTTTTTGGGTTTTTTTAAGATTTAAGTTGTATGCTCTTTTTGTCAAAGAAAACCCAGTTATTTATGGAAAAAACACAAAATATGCAATACTTTCCCCCAATAAATTTTTAAAGTGAAACATTTCAGATTGTATAATAATTGGAGCTCATAACATAACATAACAACTTTGATTTTAATTTAATATTTTTTGAGCAATGACACTTCAAAAAAAAAAAAAAAGTCCCACTAAAATTATTGGGGATCCAAAAGAGTCCTGCTCAGTAAAGTGTTAAAATATAAATCGTAATTTTTTTAAAAAACTGTTAACACAATAGTCTCGAGATCAACTTCAGATCTGTCCGTCAATTATAACTTTTATTGTTGTTTATTATGTTCCTTGTTTGTTCGTTTTAGGCCCTTCTTTTAAAAAAAAAAAATTTACACTACAGTTCAAAAGTTTGGGGTCACCCAAACAATTTTGTAGAATAGCCTTCATTTCTAAGAACAAGAATAGACTGTCGAGTTTCAGATGAAAGTTCTCTTTTTCTGGCCATTTTGAGCGTTTAATTGACCCCACAAATGTGATGCTCCAGAAACTCAATCTGCTCAAAGGAAGGTCCGTTTTGTAGCTTCTGTAACGAGCTAAACTGTTTTCAGATGTGTGAACATGATTGCACAAGGGTTTTCTAATCATCAATTAGCCTTCTGAGCCAATGAGCAAACACATTGTACCATTAGAACACTGGAGTGATAGTTGCTGGAAATGGGCCTCTATACACCTATGTAGATATTGCACCAAAAACCAGACATTTGCAGCTACAATAGTCATTTACCACATTAGCAATGTATAGAGTGTATTTCTTTAAAGTCAAGACTAGTTTAAAGTTATATTCATTCAAAAGTACAGTGCTTTTCCTTCAAAATTAAGGACATTTCAATGTGACCCCAAACTTTTGAACGGTAGTGTAGTTTTTTGTACGGCAAACACAAAATATGCAACATTTTCCCCAAAAAAATATCTCAAAGTGGAATATTTAATGTGACGTAATTGGAGCCTTGAATAGGTTAATAATTCATAATAACATTGTTTTTGATTCTTTTTTTTTTTTTTTTAAGAAAGAAACGGCCTGCATGACAGCTTAGTGTTATTAGAGTCAACATAGCAACATTTTCTTGTCATTTGTTTGCACTTTTATACCACTTTTTATGTTTTTTATTTATTTTAATCGTATTTTTAAGAATGTGCCGTGGGGCCGTTAAAAAATTATCTGCGGGCCGCAAATGGCCCCCTGGCCGCACTTTGGATAGCCCTGTGTTGCACCATCGGGTCTCCATTTAGCGAGGTGGCCCATAATACTGGGCTGGGACCGGTGCTTCGCTGTCCGTTCATGACTGACTATATCCGTTCAGCCACCGTGTTCAATGGAGAAGTCTGTTCTACAAAATTTACAGGCAACATACCCCTTCCTCTTCGAACTGTCCTGGATAAACTGAAATTCTTGTTTCCATTCGTTTTGGAACTTACAAGCGTATTTAGCACACAGTTAAAAACTCTCCAGCCTGCAGTCCAGAGGGTAGGTTTGGCATACGAAACAGCCTGATTGACAACCAGGGACATGAGAGGGAGCAAGTGCTCTGATTGAAGTGGTGGAAAATGGGAAGTGGAAACAAAAATAACAGCCCTGGACAGGAAATAAAACAAGATACATGAAACTAATGTGAAATCGTGACACAACATTTTTTAATGTTGATAATGTACAATTTGTACAAAAAATTAAGGTCACGACAACAGAAAAATCGTCATATATTTAAACTATTTTCCCTAAAATACGCAGTGAGGCTATAAAGCAGGGGTCACCAACGCGGTGCCCGCGGGCACCAGGTAGCCCGTAAGGACCAGATGAGTAGCCCGCTGGCCTGTTCTAAAAATAGCTCAAATAGCAGCACTTACCAGTGAGCTGCCTCGATTTTTTAAATTTTATTTATTTACTAGCAAGCTGGTCTCGCTTTGCCCGACATTTTTAATTCTAAAAGAGACAAAACTCAAATAGAATTTGAAAATCCAAGAAAATATTTTAAAGACTTGGTCTTCACTTGTTTAAATAAATTCATTAATTTTTTTACTTTGCTTCTTATAACTTTCAGAAAGACAATTTTAGAGAAAAAATACAACCTTAAAAATGATTTTAGGATTTTTAAACACATATACCTTTTAAATTCATTCCTCTTCTTTCCTGACAATTTAAATCAATGTTCAAGTAAATTTATTTTTTTTATTGTAAAGAATAATAAATACATTTTAATTTAATTCTTCATTTTAGCTTCTGTTTTTTCGACGAAGAATATCTGTGAAATATTTCTTCAAACTTATTATGATTAAAATTCCCAAAAAATAATCTGGCAAATCTACAAAATCTGTGGAATCAAATTTAAATCTTATTTCAAAGTCTTTTGAATTGCTTTTAACATTTTTGTTCTGGAAAATCTAGAAGAAATAATGTTTTGTCTTTGTTAGAAATATAGTTTGGTCCAATTTGTTATATATTCTAACAAAGTGCAGATTGGATTTTAACCTATTTAAAACATGTCATCAAAATTCTAAAATTAATCTTAATCAGGAAAATTTACTAATGATGTTCCATAAATGTTTTAATTTTTTTTTCAAAAAGATTCGAATTAGCTAGTTTTTCTCTTCTTTTTTTCGGTTGAATTTTGAATTTTAAAGAGTCGAAATTGAAGATAAACTATGTTTCAAAATTTAATTGTCATTTTTTTCGTGTTTTCTCATCTTTTAAACCGTTCAATTAAGTGTAAATATCATTAATTGTTAATAATAACAGAGTTAAAGGTAAATTGAGCAAATTGGCTATTTGTGGCAATTTATTTAAGTGTGTATCAAACTGGTAGCCCTTCGCATTAATCAGTACCCAAGAAGTAGCTCCTGGTTTCAAAAAGGTTGGTGACCCCTGCTATAAAGTGTGTTTCATCTGATGACTCAATTCATCAAGCAAACTAATCGATGGATTACTCCAGGGGTGTCCAAAGTGCGGCCCGGGGGCCATTTGCGGCCCGCAGCTAATTGCTTACCGGCCCGCCACACATTCTGGAAATGCTTTTGATTGATTGATTGATTGAAACTTTTATTAGTAGATTGCACAGTACAGAACATATTCTGTACAATTGACCACTAACACCCAAATAAGTTTTTCAACTTGTTTAAGTCGGGGTCCACGTTAATCAATTCATGGTACAAATATATACTATCAGCATAATACAGTCATCATACAAGTTAATAATCAGAGTATATACATTGAATTATTTACATTATTTACAATCCGGGGGATGGGATGTGGAGGGGGTTGGGGCGGGGGTTTAGGGGGGGTTAGGTTTGGTTGATATCAGCACTTCAGTCATCAGCAATTATATCATCTGAGAAATGGACATTGAAACAGTGTAGGTCTGACTTCGTAGGATATGTACAGCGAGCAGCTATTGCAATTTTTTTTAAAACATTTTTTAAAAAGTGGAATGAGGTGAAATCTAACGAGAAAAAGTTGCAATGTTGACACAAAGCTGCCATGCAGGCTGTTTTTTTTTTTCTTTTGTCTTTCTTAATTTTTCTTTTTTTGCCATTGCTTAAAAAAAAGACAAAAAAATCAATGTTATAATGAACTATTTTCAAGGCTCCAATTACTTCAAAAATGTCACTTTAAAATGTTTTATGTGGAGAAAATATTGCATATATTGTGTGGTTGCCATATAAAAATATCAAAGTTTTCTTTAAAACAAACAAAATAATAGTTCAAACGTAAAATCGACAGATATATCTGAAGTTGATCTGGTAACTTAAGTGTTGAAAGTAAAAAAAACAACTAATAAAAATGTATCACTTTATGTGGGGCACCTTTTGGATCCCAAATATATTTAATGGGATTTTATTCATCTTTACACTGTGATTACTCAAAAATAATAATGAAATAAAATCAATGGTGTCCTGCATTATTGATCTTTTATGGCTCTAATTATTTAATTTTACTATAAAAAACAAAGTTGTCTTTGACAAAAAAGGCATAAAACCTTTTTTTTTTTTTTTTTTACTTCATATCAACCTGAAGTTGATATAGAGATTTACTGTAAGCGTTAAAATGAAAAATAATAATTTGACTTATTTTTAACATTTTAATGACTGGGACCCTTTTTTTTTACCCTAAAGGTAAAAAAAGAAAAAAAGAAAATCCATATATTTTGTTATGTTTTGAAATGGAAAAATATCAAAATGGCCCCCGCTTGCTTTAATTTTTCCATTTGCGGCCCTCAGTGGAAAAAGTTTGGACACCCCTGGATTACTCGATTACTAAAATCAACAGCTGCAGCCCTGCTTATTTTATGCATGCACATATATTTTCATGCACATTGTAGATTTGTGTCCTTAAAAATAGAGCTTTTGGAAATGTTCTGACTTTGGCATTAGTGTGCTACATTATTTCATGCTTTATACTTTATTCAGCAGGAGAATCTGAGGATATTTACTAACGGTGGTTGCTAGAAGCGAGCGCTTCTAACACGAAAAAATCCCACTCATGATGTTTCCTTGCGTCGACCAAAAATCGACTTTTTAAATTCAATTTCAAAAACAACGAAAATAAATGAGTAACGAATGAATAACAATAAGTAAAAAATAATAATAATAGTAACAGCAATAAAACAATGTAACAATAGCAATATAAATGAGCAGTTTTTCCGTTTCAATTGTTTTTAATTAAGTTTTGTTTACCTTTTACACTTATTTTGCTACCATAGTGTGTGTGCTTTTTTTTCTTCTGAATATCATACGTTTATGATCGTGAGAAGCCATAATCTAAATCGAAATCAAAATTATATTTATTGTCCAATCCTTCTACCATCTAGATCGGGGGTCGGCAACTCAAAATGTTGAAAGAGCCATATTGGACCAAAAATACACAAAATAAAAATCTGTCTGGAGCCGCAAAAAATTAAAAGCCTTCTATAAATCTTATAATGAAAGCAACACATGATGCATTTATATCAGCCTACTATCAAAATGACTATGCAAATCTTTGTTGATAGAAATGTTGAAATGTAATATTTATTCCACACATTTTTACAACATTCAAAAACATTAGTAAAACGGAAGTTTCTCAGAGGGTGAAATAACTCCTTGAAATTACTGGCTTAGAATGACCAAAGGTATAGATGTGTGTGTCCAAGTTAAATGACTTCTAATGGATTTAACGTTTGCTGTGGTCTGGAACAACATGGCACACAAACAACTATCAGAAAATTAGTCAATATTACATACAGATAATGTGTCATGAGACATGCAAATACAAATTAAATACATTGAGGACATAAGAAAATTAAATGAGCTCAAATATACCTACAAACGAGGCATAATGATGCAATATGTACATACAGCTAGCCTAAATAGCATATTAGCATCGATTAGCTTGCAGTCATGCACTGACCAAATATGTCTGATTAGCACTTCACACAAGTCAATAACATCAACAAAGCTCACCTTTGTGCATTCACCATACTTGCCAACCTTGAGACCTCCAATATCGGGAGGTGGGGGGGCTTGGTCGGTGGTGGGGGAGGGGGGTTGTTTGGGGGCGGGGGGCGTGGTTGGGGGCGTGGTTATTTACAGCTAGAATTCACCAACTCGAGTATTTCATATATATTTCAAATATATATATATATATATATATATATATGTATATATATATATATATATATATATATATATATATGGATGAAATACTTGACTTTCAGTGAATTCCAGCTATATACATATATATTTTTTTAAATTTTATTTACATAGAAAAAAATAAAAAATACTTGAATTTCAGAGTTCCAGTGGCTATCCATTAGATGGCAGTATTGTCCTGTTTAACTTCTCCGTTCATGATGAGTATATCATTTCGGCCGCCATGTCTGTAATTTCCTCGTTCTTCTGCTTCGTCTCCTTGTTGTGTGCGCAGTTGTGCACTCTATAAAAGCCCTAGATGTTATGACGTCTTTGGGCAGGCAAGCTGTTTATTTTGTGGAAAGCGAACGTGAGAACAGGCTGTCCCCACTCAGTCTCAGGTCCGCATTGAGCTGGAGGGGGCGTGGCCTCCAGCTCCGGCTGAATACCGGGAGTTTGTCGGGAGAAAATCTCTGCCGGGAGGTTGTCGGGAGAGGCGCTGAATATCGGGATTCTCCCGCTAAAAACGGGAGGGTTGGCAAATATGGCATTCACGCACAGCATAAAATGTTTGTTGGACAAAATGAGACAAACAAGGAGTGGAATAAAACACACCTTTCTGTGGTAGCGTCGGAGAAATGTAAACAAACTACGGTGAGTTCATGGACCGCCGAAATTAGTAGGACAAAACCGCGGTTGCCAAATACTCTCATCAGTGAACCATGTTTAATATAAACGGTGGGATTTCTAACAATTAGGAAGGATTGTGTCATGTTTGCTCTCTTACAGAAAACACATTAAAACAAAAAATTAATTTTTTCCACCATCTTTTCCATTTTCATAGATTTTTGAGAAAGCTCTAGGGAGCGCGAGTTGCCGAACCCGATCTAGATGGACTTTTTTTTTTTTTTTTCTTAACATTTTTAATGTTTATGAAAATATTTGGAATAAATGACCAAAAATGTTGGTGACTATGTTGTTCCCATTTCTCAACATTATTTCCTTTTCATTAGCAATGTGTTATCGTCAGGCCTGGCCCTAACCAATCTGGCGCCCTGGCAAGATTTTAGGTGGCACCCCCCCACATCGGCAGTGAAGTGTATATACTCACAAGAAACCGAATAGCTTTGTCTTTGACCTTTTTTTTTACTTAAAGAAAGCAAATTAACATATTATATGAGAATGTTATGTTATGATTATCTTTAACCGAATCACAGCAGTGCTCAAATTAAAAAACAGCATTCCCTCTCATGTGATATTGCTTAAGTAACATTAATGATGTGCACTTTAACAACTAGGCTTACAACTATACCTAATATATAAAGGGGTGGAAAAGTGACTATTACCTGCAGGGCAAACATTAGCTAACCTGAAGGCAATAACAATGTAAACAAAAAACACCTGCTTAAAAGATCTAATACAAATGTCCCTGAGGAATGTAAGGTGGGAGTACTGTAATTACCTAACGTTACATTA
Organism: Entelurus aequoreus; assembly: GCF_033978785.1. NCBI lineage: Eukaryota > Metazoa > Chordata > Actinopteri > Syngnathiformes > Syngnathidae > Entelurus > Entelurus aequoreus. Next base: position 776,916 of record NC_084738.1, read on the forward strand.
TTATTTTCCATAACAATTTAGCCCCCTCCACAATATTAACCCGACGTTAAAACAGAACTAGCTATTTATTGATTAGCAATTGCCGAATCATGTAACATTAGCTTAATGCTAAAAAGCCAGGTTACTATCACATTCTGTAACAGACAAATAATTTCATGTAGGCTAACGTTACCTACCTGCTACCTCTGTCTTTTTCTCGTTTCTCCTCCTCTTCTTTTCTATTTTTTCTTCCCTGGGCACCTGACAGTTTTGGCCGTTTTGACATCTTGTGTTCATTTTTTGATGTGGTGACGTCCAAAAAGAGTCATGATACGGGAAGGGGGGGGGCGCACCGTGCGGGGGGAAAGGTGTGGGGGGGGGGGGGGGGGGGGTGCGTAATGTTGTAACGAATTATATTTCTATTAAATAGGCTTTATTTTGCATTTTAATTAACGTGGGATTATTTTTTGTATTTAGAAATAATAGTACCAAATTTTTTTTTATTTTTTTTTTCTCTCCAACATTTGTGGCACTTGCGTGGCGACCCCTGATGGACGGCACCCTTAGCATTTGCCTATACGGCCTATGCCACGGGCCGGCCCTGGTTATCATGCCTGAAGAGTTGTCTGGCCTTAATGATGGTTTGCACTCCATTATTAACCATCCTTTTATTATGTGGCCATGACAATCAGCCGCTATACAAACACTCCCTTTCAAAATAAAACAAAGCATCAAGAGTCATTTTTTACAGCTCTATCCATGCCAAGGTTGCTGTAAAGAGGATTTCCTCGCCGGATATACGCTATAAAACGTTGCATAACCAGCTGTAAATATAGATGTTGAGAGTCAATGTCACTCTATCGTGCTGCGGCCATTTTCCATTTTAGCGCCAGATAAGCGACGGCGGAGGAATCGGGGGAAGCTTATTCTGCAGCCTTATTTGGTAAAGAAGACGAGAAAAAGGAATGGCTCTGGTGACAGCTGCTTTTCAAAACAATGACAGGTCATGTGATGGAGAGTTTACGCAGGAAGGAAACTCGGACAAAGGGAATCCAATCTTGACGCGGGGACTTCCCTGGCTCGTGAAAATAGATATCAAAATAATAGAGAGAGAGGAGGAAACAAGCCGAAGAAGAAGTCTGTGAAAACAGATGGTAAAGAAGATTAGGACCAACAGCACTTCAGACTGATCAACCCCCTCATTTAAACACAAACAACTCTAATCCCAACCCAGCAAAAACACTCAAACACTAAGCAGTCGCACAATTGCTCTTCTCTTAGGAACACTTTGATGGTCGCCATCGTCAACGTCCATCAACTCCAAAAGTAGTCTCACATACATTTCATTAAATACATTTTTTAAATGGTTAAGTTGAATAGCTCATTTGTTCTTGATAAGTTGGTAAAAAGATTGATATCTTACCATAGTCTGAATCCGTCATGACAGTTTACTCCTGTTTGGCAGACAAACATATTGCCAAAAGTATTTGTCCACCTGCCTTGACTCACATATGAACTTGAAGTGCCATCCCATTCCTAGCCCATAGGGTTCAATATGACGTCGGTCCACCTTTTGCAGCTATTACAGCTTCAACTCTTCTGGGAAGGCTGTCCACAAGGATGCGGAGTGTGTTTGTAGGAATTGTCCACCATTCTTCCGAAAGCGCATTGGTGAGGTTCGAGAAGGCCTGGCTCTCAGTCTCCGTTCTAATTCATCCCAAAAGCTTTCTATCGGGTTCAGGTCAGGACTCTGTGCAGGCCAGTCAAGTTCATCCACAGCAGACTCTGTCATGGACCTTGCTTTGTGCACTGGTGCACAGTCATGTTGGAAGAGGAAGGGGCCGTGCAGAAAATATATTAAAACAAAAAACATATGTTATTAAAACTATATTAAAACTATATTGCAAGTAAATATATTAAAACAAAAAATATATTGTTTTTTTTATATATTTTCTGCAGGGGAACAAACACAAACCTTCCTAATTGTTAGAAATCCCACTGTTTATATTAAACATGCTTCACTGATGAGAGTATTTGGCAAGCACCGTTTTGTCCTACTAATTTCAGCGATCCTTGAACTCATGTACAACTTTCTCCGATGCTGCCACAGAAAGACATGTTTTATGCCACTCCTTTGTCTCATTGTGTCCATCAAACGTTGTATGCTGTGCGTGAATGCACAAAGATGAGCTTTGTTGATTGTATTGATTTGCTGGAGTGCGTATCAGGCATATTTGGTCAATCCCATGACTGCAAGCTAATCAATGCTAACATGCTATTTAGGCTAGCTGTATGTACATATTGCATCATTATGCATCGTTTGTAGGTATACTTGAGCTCATTTAATTTCATTTACTTATTGCGTATTTAATTTATATTTGCATGTCTCATTATCTATTGGCTGCATTTCTCAAAGTTGTTTGTGTGCCATGTTGTTCCAGACCACAGCAAACGTTGCCCAGCTTGCAAAGATTGTAACAAATCCATTAACAGAAGAAAGCCTGCAGTTTCCTTGAATTTGGACACACACAATACAAATTAAATTAAAATACAACATTTCTGTCAACGAAGATTTGCGTCAGCCTTTGATAGTAGGCTAATACTAGTAATCTAATTATTTATTTATATACATTTATTTATTTTATATATATATTTATAAATTATTTATATATGTTTATTTATTTATATATGCACCTTATTGCTTTTTTACCCTGCACTACCATGAACTTATGTAACGAAATTTCGTTCTTATCTGTTCTGTAAAGTTCAAATTTGAATGACAATAAAAAGGAAGTCTAAGTCTAAGTCTAATATAGACACTTACATCATGTGTTGCCTTCAATGCATATGTTCCTTTTTAACTGTACTTAAATGTATAATAGACTGTATTTATATTATTCACATGTGAATTATGCTGTATAATAGACTGTATTTGTATTATTCACATGTGAATTATGCTGTATAATAGACTGTATTTATATTATTCACATGTGCATAATGCTGTATAATAGACTGTATTTATATTATTCACATGTGAATAATGCTGTATAATAGACTGTATTTACATTATTCACATGTGAATAATGCTGTATAATGGACTGTATTTATATTATTCACATGTGAATAATGCTGTATAATAGACGGTATTTATATTATTCACATGAGAATAATGCTGTATAATATACTGTATTTATATTATTCACATGTGAATAATGCTGTATAATATACTGTATTCATATTATTCACATGTGAATAATGCTGTATAATGAGACTGTATTTATATTATTCACATGTGAATAAAGCTGTATAGTAGACTGTATTTATATTATTCACATGTGAATAATGCTGTATAAACGACTGCATTTATATTATTCACATGTGAATAATGCTGTATAATTGACTGTATTTATATTATTCACATGTGAATAATGCTGTATAATAGACTGTATTTATATTATTCACATGTGTATAAAGCTGTATAATAGACTGTATGTATATTATTCACATGTAAATAATGCTGTATAATAGACTGTATTTACATTATTCATATGTGAATAATGCTGTATAATGGACTGTATTTATATTATTCACATGTGAATTATGCTGTATAATAGACTGTATTTATATTATTCACATGTCAATAATGCTGTATAATAGACTGTATTTATATTATTCACATGTGCATAATGCTGTATAATAGACTGTATTTATATTATTCACATGTGAATAATGCTGTATAATAGACTGTATTTATATTATTCACATGTCAATAATGCTGTATAATAGACTGTATTTATATTATTCACATGTGAATAATGCTGTATAATCGACTGCATTTATATTATTCACATGTGAATAATGCTGTATAATTGACTGTTTTTATATTATTCACATGTGAATAATGCTGTATAATAGACTGTATTTATATTATTCACATGTGAATAATGCTGTATAATGGACTGTATTTATATTATTCACATGTGAATAATGCTGTATAAACGACTGCATTTATATTATTCACATGTGAATAATGCTGTTTAATTGACTGTATTTATATTATTCACATGTGAATAATGCTGTATAATGGACTGTATTTATATTATTCACATGTGTACAAAGCTGTATAATAGACTGTATGTATATTATTCACATGTAAATAATGCTGTATAATAGACTGTATTTACATTATTCATATGTGAATAATGCTGTATAATAGACTGTGTTTATATTATGCACATGTGAATAATGCCGTATAATAGACTGTATTTATATTATTCCCATGTAAAAAAACACCAAAGTGTTTATTGTTTATTGTGAATGAACTGTGGTGCTGAATTTCCCCCAGGGATCAATAAAGTACTTTCTATTCTATTCTATTGTATTTTCTTATATAAGTATTTTAATTTTTTGCGGCTCTAGACATTTTTTTTTTTTTTTTTTGTATTTTTGGTCCAATATGGCTCTTTCATCATTTTGGGTTGCCGACCCCTGCACTACACTGCAAAAAGTCAGTGTTTAAAAACAAGGGGAAAAAAATACAAAAATTAGGGGTATTTTATTTGAACTAAGCAAAATTATCTGCCAATAGAACAAGAAAATTTGGCTTGTCAAGACTTTCCAAAACAAGTAAAATTAGCTAACTTCAATGAACCCAAAATAACTTAAAATAAGTATATTCTCACTAATAACAAGTGCACTTTTCTTGGTAGAAAAAAAAAAGTGACCTTTTTGCTCAATATGTTGAAAAATATTCTTAAATTAAGTAAATGCTAGTGCCATTATCTTGACATAATGATATGCGCTCGGCATTACATTTCTTGAAACCATCAAACTTATACTAAAAACCAATTTATTGTTCTTAATGGAAAGGCAACAAGGCTAACCGCTTGTTACTCTCGGGATCTCCTAGCCGCTCAGGCAAATCATATTGTCTAAAAATGCATTTTTCCATCGATAACATGACATCATCGCGCCAAGTGCGTACCCTTTCAGTCAATTAGTGCGCACTAGAGATGCGTGGTTTGCGGACACAACCGCGGACTCCGCGGATAATCCGCGGGTCGGGCGGATGCATGACGAAAAAAAAAGATTTTAAATAGATTCGGGCGGGTGGCGGTTGAACCAATTCGGAAATATATATACATAGTTAAATGTTGTTACCCACATACGAAAAACGAGCAGCACTCTCTGAAACAGGCAATTATTCATCAGGCACTGCTGCAGCTGTCACGCCAAATTTATTCCCCCCTACAATAACCTTCCCCCCTGCCCCCCATTTACTTCCAGGGCTGCGTCCAATAAAGTCACAAAGTTGCCGGGGGTCCTTAACCGGCACGCGACTGTCCTGTTTCGCGCCTGTACAAAAAAAAAAACAATAATCGATTTCTTCAGATTCCAGCAGCTGTCAAAGACGAAGTATCCTTCCAGCGACGGGCAGTCAAAGCCGAAGTGCTATCGATCGCTGTCAATGACGTAAGAGGAAACATGACCACGAAAGTAAATGGGAGGGGGGGAAGGTTTTGTAGGGGGAAGAAATTTGGCGTGACACAGCACAACACAACAGGAGAAGAAGAAAAAAATAAAAATATGGCATCGCCTGCAGCAAACGTGGGAATACTAAAGACCAGGTAAAAAAAATAACAATAATAGTCAACACTTTCTTAATGGAAATGACAATAATATTATAATAATGATAAATAATATTATCACGCATTAATATCTCTTAGCCTCTAATGCAGGGGTGTCAAACTCATTTTAGATCGGGGGCCACATGGAGAAAAATCTACTCCCAAGTGGGCCGGAATGGTAAAATCACGGCACGATAACTTAAAAATAAAGACAACTTCGGATTGTTTTCTTGTTTAAAAATAGAACAAGCACATTCTGAAAATGTGCAAATCATAATGTTGTTGTTGTTTTTTTTACACTTACATGTTGCGGTTAATAGTATTCTATCTTTATTTGTCGTTATTTATACTTTCTGAATAAATTATGTGATAATGTTCATCAGTCAACTCATTGGTGTTAATTTGCAATCTATGAAGATAAAAAAAATAGTATCAAAATCCAATTACAGGATGTTATTCATGTAGTTTGCTCATTTTCCTCCAATGATGTACTAACATCATGTGGTTTATTTTTTTCGTACATATGTAGCATCATCTACAAATTTACAAATAATTGCTATTGCGACATCTAGTGGTACACATTTAGAAAAGCAGTTTTTTTCATTCAAAAATTTCGGCTCATTTTTATACTTAGCAAACTCATCCCGCGGGCCGGATAAAACCTGTCCGCGGGCCTGATCCGGCCCTCGGGCCGTACGTTTGACACCCCTGCTCTAATGCGTGGCCAAGAGCTATTAATGCCACGCAAGAGTTATTAATGCCTTGCATCGTCTATATTAGATATATAACAACGGGTGGGTGGCGGGTGGTTGTGGTTTTGATAAAATGTTAGTTCGGGTGAATGGCGGGTGGATGACGACTTTTGTGATGCGGTTGCGGATGAAATAATTGCCTATCCGCGCATCTCTCGTGTGCACGTATACAGACCGGCCCCCGGCCAAAAATGTTTTAATTGTCATTTCAAAGAATTCTTCTGAATGTGCATGAACTATTTCTGGTCAAAATTGTTGGAAATGGCACATCTTCAATGTTTAAATATGAACTGTCAGTTTACTGTACTGTGCCAACTGTACTACTTTATGAGTACGTTTTCTATTGTTTCATTGAAAATAAAACAGCAAAGTCCATTTGGCTGTCATCTGTTTTAATTTTTTTTTTTTTTTTTTTTTTAAATTTGTATTTATTTATTTATTTTTATTTTTTTTATGTCCTGCCCAGCTTCTCGGGCAAATCATATAGTTGATGTAGATGCCCATATCGGCTGTTCAGATTTACTTTACAAAAGAGAAGTGTAGGATACTTCTCTTGTTGCCTTATTTGTATTTTGACTTTATTAAATGTATTTATATTATCATTTGGTGCAGCCGGGCCGGAGCAGGAGGGGATAGAAAGAGAGAAAAAGGAAGACAGAGGGGGGAATTGTGGGGACAAGAGGGGGATTAGACAGAGAGACAAAGACAACAACAGCAAACACAACAACAACAACAACAACAACAACAACAACAGAGCAACATCAGCAAATACGACATGTACAAATATGATGGTAAAAGTAATAGCAAATAAGCAGTTAGCGAAAATTAAAAAAATAATAATAATAATAATACAGAAATGACACTGAGCATTATTACACTAAAAATGGAGCAATATGAATACCAATAGAAATAGTGCTATTGATAATAAACAATACCAGTACTTTACCTTTATTATCAACAATACAATTGTTCAAATGCAACAATACATATACGTAATGATAACTTGAGATACGAAAGAATGCAGAAAAATGGAGGGGAAGAAAGAGAAGCAACCTTAACCTTGTAGATTGTTATAGTAACAATAGGTTAAGCTTTCTGTTTTAATTATGAGACACAATGTTGTCAAAGTCATGATTTTTTTTTGTTCATGCTTGAAATAAGAAATAATTACTTTAAAAAAATGTGTGTTATACTTGTGAGTATTGATGACACAGCTTTGCAACAGTTGATATTCTAGTTTCAAGCATGTTTTACTCAATATACACTACCGTTCAAAAGTTTGGGGTCACCCAAACAATTTTGTGGAATAGCCTTCATTTCTAAGAACAAGAATAGACTGTCGAGTTTCAGATGAAAGTTCTCTTTTTCTGGCCATTTTGAGCGTTTAATTGACCCCACTAATGTGATGCTCCAGAAACTCAATCTGCTCAAAGGAAGGTCCGTTTTGTAGCTTCTGTAACGAGCTAAACTGTTTTCAGATGTGTGAACATGATTGCACAAGGGTTTTCTAATCATCAATAAGCCTTCTGAGCCAATGAGCAAACACATTGTACCATTAGAACACTGTAGTGATAGTTGCTGGAAATGGGCCTATGTAGATATTGCACCAAAAACCAGACATTTGCAGCTAGAATAGTCATTTACCACATTAGCAATGTATAGAGTGTATTTCTTTAAAGTTAAGACTAGTTTAAAGTTATCTTCATTGAAAAGTACAGTGCTTTTCCTTCAAAAATAAGGACATTTCAATGTGACCCCAAACTTTTGAACGGTAGTGTAGGTCATAAAATCTCAGCAACAAGCTGTAATATCCTACTGAGATCATTTAGGACCGAAACCCTTAAAACAAGTAAAACACTCTAACATCAAATCTGCTTAGTGAGAAGAATTATCTTATCAGACATAAATAAGCAAATATCACCCTTATTGGAGATATTTAATCCTACTTAGATTTCAGTTTTTGCAGTGTAGCTGTATGTAAACCACATGTCATTGTCTAATGCGAATGTTAACCTTTTAAAAAAGGGACACCACACACATGGACTTTGTTCAGCGGATTGTTTTATTTTTCATTAGCATTTGACACCAGATGCAACCTATTGTTTTCACTTTGCTAGAAGATGCATGTTGACTTGTGAACCGTGAAAATGATCAAATGAACAAAAAAAAACCAACTCCTTACAAGCAGTTTATGTATTTGTACGTATAACTGGGAGGGCGAGGTCGCTCTAGTTTTCCTCGACATAACACCTTATAATAGTTTGGAGTCTCCTCTATGTACATAATTACAGCTGAATCCCCACTTTCACAGCCAGTGGAAACATACTGTGGCTTTGTTTTTGTTTTTTTTTTGTTTTTCCAAAATGTGTTATCACGTATTTTTCTTAAAGAATGATATATATATACACAACCATTCCCGGCTGCCTGCTGCCAGGGGCTGGCGAACACATACTTGCTTAAAACTACACCAGAGTTTACACTGTAAGTCAAACTTATAGCTCTAAGTTTCTTCTTCTCTCTTATCAAATAAAGTTAATACGGAGCAAAAGCCCCGTAGAAGTCTACATTATTCAAATACATGAACAAATAATAACAGAACATGAAAAAAATATTGCACTTTAAATTTCAGGACAGCGTTGGACCTGTTTGGTGGTTTAAGAGCTGAGTGCTTTTAGGAGGTCGTCTCAAGAAGCATCCAGCAAGTGACTTTTTCTTGTTTTTGCGCTTTTGCTGTTTTTCGTGTATTGCTCAGTATAAGAAGTACGGAGTGCAAGAAGAAAAACCGAAGCCCGGAATCCGTCACGTCCTGAGAATGCCTCCTCGTTATGTTTCTTTTTTGGCTGTGTGCACAATTGAAGTCTTTTAAATAAGTCCATCCGTGCGCATTCTTCGTCCGTCCTCGTCAGCTACAATGTCGTCCGTGCCACAGGAAATGAGGATTTTTTTTTTGTCGTACCGACAACAGTTCACGCGAGTGGTTTCATTTCTTGAGTAGAAAATAAAGACAAACAGTACCGGACTGTTCATTGTCTCCAGTACAACTGGACAAAAAACAAACAAAAAAAGACAGTGATGAGACAAGCATCCAGCCTTCAATTAGTTTTGTTTTTTTGTGGTTTTGCAGTCCGCTCAAGGAAAATACAATCCTTGGCCGCGTCCTCTCACAACAAAAACAATGACAAAACGAAAATGATGTGATGTTTTTTTTTTTTTGCCTCTTATGACGAAGAGGACGTCGAAGTGGAGCTGGACTTTTTTTGGTTGATCAAGTCCAGGTAGAGTTCCGAGCGCAGGAAGCGAGGGTACGAGTCCTTCTCCATCAGCCCGTATATCCGCCTCTGGGCCAGGTCGAAGCAGGAGCGCGTCACATTCTGCAGGTTTTCCTTGGTGTGGTCCCGGGTGTAGGAATCCAGGTTCACCTAGGGAGGGACAGAAGAAGCGGGAAAAAAAAGGTTAAGGAAGGTGGAAAGGGGCGTGCTTGTCAACACTCCAGTTTTTCCAGGAAAATGTACATTTTGACATTTTTTTCACTGCACTTGGTGATTTTCCTATATTTTCCCTGAATTTTACAGAAATGTTCTCCTATTTTCAAATGCAAATGTTAACATGTATGAGAGAGTAAGAGGTCCTGTAAATATTCCCAGTCATTTGAACACCCAAAAAATGTTTCAGCTTCTCAAAAACTGCTGTAAAAATAGTAAAAATCCAATCCAATCCAATCCACTTTATTTGTATAGCACATTTAAACAACAGAAATGTTTCCAAAGTGCTGCACAACAATATTAAAAACAATATTCAAATATTATCCTTAGCTCCACCAAAGACTGAATAAAATATATATATATATATATATATATATATATATATATATATATATATATATATATATATATATATATATATATATATATATATATATATATATATATATATATATATATATATATATATATATATATATATATATATATATAAATAAATAAAAACAATATAAAAATAAATATGATTAAAAACGATTTTAAAGGGAAAAACCAATTAAAACAACAAATAGAAATCAAAAATTTTAAACTATTATAACCGGTAATATAGCTATGTAACTATAACATGAGGAATGAAAGGGGCACAAAAGTAATAAGATTGCACTTTTTCAATGACTTCCTGTCAGTAGTCTTTACTTATTTGTGCCAAAAAAAAAAAAAAAAAATGTCTTGGCTGTAAAAATTGTAAAAACTATATTTATAGGACTATATCGTGGTAAATAAAGAGGTATAAATATAAGCAAAATCAAGGTGGATGCACATTTTCAAAGAGTTTCTGTCAGTATTTTTGCTTATTTGTGTAAAAAAAACAACTAAAAAATGTATTGGCTGTAAAAATAGTAAAAACTATAGTTATAGGACTATATCGTGGGAAATAAAAAGGCACAAATATAAGCAAAATCAAGGTGGATGCACATTTTCAAAGAGTTTGTCAGTATTTTTGCTTATTTGTGCCAAGAAAAAACTAATAAAAATGCAATACTTCTCAAAAACTGCTGTAAAAATAGTAAAAACTATTATAACCAGTAAAATAAATATGTAACTATATCATGAGGAATAAAAGGAGCACAAAAGTAATAAGATTGCACTTTTTCAACAACTTCCTGTCAGTATTCTTTACTTATTTGTGCCAAAAAAACTACAAAAAATGTCTTGGCTGTAAAAATAGTAAAAACTATAATTATGGGACTATATCGTGGGAAATAAAGAGACACAAATATAAGCAAAATCAAGGTGGATGCACATTTTCAAAGAGTTTGTCAGTATTTTTGCTTATTTGTGCCAAGAAAAAACTAATAAAAATGCAAATCTTCTCAAAAACTGCTGTAAAAATAGTAAAAACTATTATAACCAGTAAAATAGATATGTAACTATATCATGAGGAATAAAAGGAGCACAAAAGTAATGAGATTGCACTTTTTCAACAACTTCCTGCCAGTATTCTTTACTTATTTGTGCCAAAAAAAACTACAAAAAATGTCTTGGCTGTAAAAATAGTAAAAACTATAATTATGGGACTATATCGTGGGAAATAAAGAGACACAAATATAAGCAAAATCAAGGTGGATGCACATTTTCAAAGAGTTTGTCAGTATTTTTGCTTATTTGTGACAAGAAAAAACTAACAAAAATGTCACAGCTTCTCAAAAACTGCTGTAAAAATAGTAAAAACTATTATAACCAGTAATATAGATATGTAACTATTTCATGAGGAATAAAAGGGGCACAAAAGTAATAAGATTGCACTTTTTCAACAACTTCCTGTCAGTATTCTTTACTTATTTGTGCCAAAAAAAACTACAAAAAATGTCTCGGCTGTAAAAATAGTAAAAACTATAATTATGGGACTATATCGTGGGAAATAAAGAGACACAAATATAAGCAAACTCAAGGTGGATGCACATTTTCAAAGAGTTTGTCAGTATTTTTGCTTATTTGTGACAAGAAAAAACTAACAAAAATGTCACAGCTTCTCAAAAATTGCTGTAAAAATAGTAAAAACTATTATAACCAGTAATATAGATATGTAACTATTTCATGAGGAATAAAAGGGGCACAAAAGTAATAAGATTGCACTTTTTCAACAACTTCCTGTCAGTATTCTTTACTTATTTGTGCCAAAAAAACTACAAAAAATGTCTTGGCTGTAAAAATAGTAAAAACTATAATTATGGGACTATATCGTGGGAAATAAAGAGACACAAATATAAGCAAAATCAAGGTGGATGCACATTTTCAAAGAGTTTCTGTCACTATTTTTGCTTATTTGTGCCAAAAAAACAACAAAAAATGTATTGGCTGTAAAAAAAAAAGTAAAAACTATAGTTATAGGATTATATCGCGGGAAATAAAGAGGCACAAATATAAGACAAGCAATAGAAAATGGATGGATGGATGGAAATATAAGCAAAATCAAGGTGGATGCACTTTTTCAACGACTTCCTGTCAGTATTTTTGCTTATTTGTGCCAAAAAAACAACAAAAATTGTATTGGCTGTAAAAATAGTAAAAGCTATAGTAATGGGACTATATCGTGGGAAATAAAGAGGTACAAATATAAGCAAAATCATGGTGGATGCACATTTTGAAAGAGTTTCTGTCTGTAATTTTGCTTATTTGTGCCAAAAAAACAACAAAAAATGTCTTGGCTGTAAAAATAGTAAAAACTATAGTTAGAGGACTATAGCGTGGGAAATAAAAAGGCACAAATATAAGCAAAATCAAGGTGGATGCACATTTTCAAAGAGTTTCTTTCAGTAGTTTTGCTTATTTGTGCCAAAAAACAACAACAACAAAAAGGTCCCAGCTTCTCAAAAACTGCTGTAAAAATAGTACAAACTATTATAACAAGTAATATAGTTATGTAACTATAACATGAGGAATAAAAGGGGCAAAAAAGTAATAAGCTTGCACTTTTTCAACGACTTCTTGTCAGTATCCTTTACTTATTTGTGCCAAAAAAAAAATTACAAAAAATGTCTTGGCTGTAAAAATAGTAAAAACTATAGTTATAGGACTACATTGTGGGATATAAAGAGGCACAAATATAAGACAAGCGGTAAAAAATGGATGGATGGATGGAAATATAAGCAAAATCAAGGTGGATGCACATTTTCAAAGAGTTTCTGTCTGTATGTTTGCTTATTTGTGCCAAAAAAAAAAAAAAAAATGTCTTGGCTGTAAAAATAGTAAAAACTGTAGTTAGAGGACTATAGCGTGGGAAATAAAAAGGCACAAATATAAGCAAAATCAAGGTGAATGCACATTTTCAAAGAGTTTCTGTCAGTTATTTTTGCTTATTTGTGCCAAAAAAAAACAACAAAAAGGTCCCAGCTTCTCAAAAACTGCTGTAAAAATAGTACAAACTATTATAACTAGCAATATAGTTATGTGACTATAACATGAGGAATAAAAGGGGCAAAAAAGTAATAAGCTTGCACTTTTTCAACGACTTCTTGTCAGTATCCTTTACTTATTTGTGCCAAAAAAAAAAAAAAAAAAAATGTCTTGGCTGTAAAAATAGTAAAAACTATAGTTATAGGACTACATTGTGGGATATAAAGAGGCACAAATATAAGACAAGCGGTAAAAAATGGATGGATGGATGGAAATATAAGCAAAATCAAGGTGGATGCACATTTTCAAAGAGTTTCTGTGAGTTATTTTGCTTATATGTGCCAAAAAATGTCCCAGCTTCTCAAAAACTGCTGTAAAAATAGTAAATACTATAGGTGTGTAACTTTTATTTCCTATGCTATAGGAAATAAAAGGGGCAACAAATGAGGAAAATTGCCATATCAAGGCAGGTGCTTGTTTTCAGTGTCCTTTACCTTTTTGTGCCAAAAAAACAACAACAAATGTTTTAGCTTCTCAAAAACTGCTGTAAAAACAGTAAAAACTAAAGCTATTCATAGCATGGGGGAGAAGGGGCCACACAAGTAAGGAAGATTGCACTTTTTCACCGAGTTCCTCTCAATATCTTTTAGGTATCGGTGCCAAAAATCAAGGTGGATGCAGGTTTTTAAAGCAAAAATGTTCTCTGTTTTGACAATCACAAACTGATCAGTCTTCTTTGAATGTTACCGACAGAATTGAGGAACTGAACTTGGAAATTGCTCATTTTAGTCATCTATTTTTTTGGGTGTCAATTTTAAAAAATATGTATTTCGGCCATCTGAGCAATTACACTCTGTGTATGTCGTACATCAGCAGCCAAGAGGGGTGTTTGTAACCTCTTTTGAAAGTGTCTTATTACCATTTTTATACCAAAATAATACATTGCGAGAGTTGGTTTAATTTGAGAATCGATTTTAAATCCGTGTAATCGGAATCGAATCCAACCATGAGCTGTTGTACAATCGGGAAATTGATTTTTATGGCCCCATTGTTGAGTAGATCTCCCGTTTGATTGATTGATTGATTGATTGATTGATTGAGAAGTTTATTGACATTTTAAAGCGTGACAAGGAATAGGGAGGGTTAATCGTTTTGCAATGCAGTCTGCTGAAAATGATGGAAAGCGCCACTCTACATAGCAACTGACTTTGTGGTTAAAGTTGGAATTGCCACAATTACACACTTTAAGACAGGGGTGTCAAACGTACGGCCCGCGAACAGGTTTTATCCGGCCCACGGGATGAGTTTGCTAAGTATAAAAATGTACCTGAATTGTTTTTAAATGAAAGAAACAGCTGTTCTAAATGTGTCCACTGGATGTCGCAATAGGAATTCGTTGTATCTTTGTACTACATATGTACAAAATAAACCACATGATGTCAGTACATCAGTCGAGGAAAATGATCAAACTACATAAATAACATCCTGTAATTTGATTTTGATATCATTTTTTTGATCTTGATAGACACCAATGAGTTGACTGACGAACATTATCACATAATTTATTCAGAAAATATAAATAACGACACATATATGATTAACCGCAACATGTCAGTGTAAAAAAAAACAACCTAACAACATTATAATTTGTACAATTGTGCATGTTCTATTTTTAAACAAAGAAAACAATCTGAAGTTGTCTTTATTTTTAAGTTATCGTGCCGTGATTTTACCAGTCCGGCCCACTTGGGAGTAGATTTTTCTCCCTGCGGCCCCAGATATTAAATTAGTTTAACACCCCTGCTTTAAGATATTCAACACTCTACGACCATCCAGCGGCTAAAATGGATACTGCACGCCCTAAATGTGTCATGTTTCATGTGTCAGGTAAAACACTGTAGTAGGAAGGGATCCCTAAAAACAATGTCCATTAAGTACATTCCATGGAATATTTGCTTATTATTAGGGACCGAGTCCCTTTGGGACAGAGGACCCTATTGAATTTCTAGCGTTTTATTATTATACCGCCACCTCTTTGAGCTGTAATTTGACTCCCTTAACATGCTTCAAAACTCACCAAATTGGACACACACATCAGGACTGGCGAAAATTGCGATCTAATCAAAAAACCAAAACTCAAAATTGCGCTCTAGCGCCCCTTAGGAAGAAAACACAGACAAAACTGCCTCTAACTCCCAGTAGGAATGTCGTAGAGACATGAAACAAATACCTCTATGTAGGTCTCACTTAGACCTAGATTTCATACACTGACAACCCCCAGCAAAAATCAACAGGAAGTTTGCAATTCCCCCTTCAAAACAAAAGTTGAGTGAAAACAGTCACCTTTTTTCAAACATGATCTCCTCTGAGCGTGTTTGTCGTGTCGGCTTCAAATTAGCACAGGAGAGAGATTGAACCCTTCTAATTAAAAGTTGATGAAAGAGTTTTAATTACTGCTCCGGTTTGGATTTTATGAGCCCTCAAAGTCGGCCCCGTCCATCGCTGCTTGCAGCTTTAATTATTATTATTATTAGTTATTAATCTGCCCTAAAATGGGTCAAAGATTAGCAGTAAAATTCACACAATATTATATTTTTGATAAAAAAATGTCAGCTCCCCATCAACTGCTTTTAAAATATTATTACATTAAATAAAAAAACAATCAAATATTCAAATTAGAAGTTGAGTTCCAATGGGAATTTTAATCAACAGAAGGATTGCATCAGTAAAGACAATGGTGGGATCAAAAATGGCTTTTCTGAGGAATTTTTTGGTGACTTTTATGTAGCAACACAGCCAAAAAATGTCTTGAAAATAAAAATACTGAGTGGCCAATAATCTCCTTGGAGATACAAATACGTTCTTACCTCTTTACAAGACTGTATCGCGATGTATTCCGCAAAGATCTTCTTGGCTTTGGAGCCCATCTTGGACTGCGACTTGATCTTCTTGTACTCCTCACACGCCAGCCAAAATTCCAGATTCTCCTCGCTGAACTCGGTGCGCAGGAAAGCTCTGAAGGCTGCCAGACCATCTGAGGGAGAGCAGAGTAGACGGCGACGATGAGGAGGATGAGGAGGATAAACAAGAGCGAGAGTTGACTGGGGCGCCATGGCAACGCTCCTTGGAGTTTGAGCGCTCAAAAATAGCTTGTCGTTTTGAGTCATGCGCTCGGAAGAAAGCGAGGCCTCGGAAGATTAAACACGGTTTCTTCCGGGAGTTTTCGCAGCACACACTCAAAATCTCATTGGCAAAAATTTATTTTAATGAGTGGGTTCCATGTATTTGTGGATATCCTCTGAAAAATGTGGTTCTATAAAAAGAACGTTATAGTAATGGTTAGGTAGGAAACTGAAGTGAAAACTGGGGACTGTTTAAGGATCAGAGATTAAAAAATTGCTGTAAAAAAGTAATAATGCATTAAATATTCCACTAAGCACATCACTTTTGAAAAATATATTGCGTATTTAGTTTTTTTACGGAAAAAAAAAAAACATACACATTTTGGTTTAGTTGCTGGAAGATTTCATATGGTGAAAGAGAAAAAATATATACAAAGTCTGTTTTATAGCAGACTTTAATGAAAGGATCAAATTTAGGACCCTAGCTGAAATTATTGTTGATGAATTCCTCTTAAAAATAATGCATCAAAATCAGCGCTATTAGCAATTATTGACCCCATCTACAATAACCTAATCCAAAATATTACACGTTTTCATTTGCACTCCGCAGCTTCACACTGCAAAAGAGTCAGTGTTCAAAAACAAGAAAAAAAATAATACAAAAATTAGGGGTATTTTATTTGAACTATGCAAAATTATCTGCCAATAGAACAAGAAAATTTGGCTTGTCAAAACTTTCCAAAACAAGTAAAATTAGCTAACTTCAATGAACCAAAAAATACCTCAAAATAAGTATATTCTCACTAATTACAACTGTACTACTATATGAGTACGTATTTTCTATTCTTTCATTGAAATTAAAACAGCAAAGTCCATTTGGCTGTCATCTGTTTTAATATGAGACACAATTGTGTCAAAGTCATGATTTTGTTTTTCATGCTTGAAATAAGAAATGATTACTTTAAAAAGTAGTTTTATACTTGTGAGTGCTAATGACACAGCTTTGCAGTTGATATTCTCGTTTCAAGCATGTTTTACTCAATATAGGTCATAAAATCTAACTAACAAGCTGTAATATCTTACTGAGATCATTTAGGACCAAAACCCCTTAAAACAAGTAAAACACTTTAACATAAAATCTGCTTAGTGAGAAGAATTATCTTATCAGACAGAAAATAAGCAAATATCACCCTTATTTGAGATATTTAATCTTACTTAGATTTCAGTTTTTGCAGTGCAGTGTTGTTGCATGTTGTCGAAATTAAAAAAAAGTAAAAATGTAAGAAAAAAAGAGCAAAAACATGTAATGTTATGAGAAAAGCAGAACAATCGATACCAAAAAAAATAATAATAATAAGTCTTTTTTTAGCATATTTTTTTGCTTACAAAATTACTATCATAATGACGCTTTCAGTATGCGGCCCTTGTTGGAAGTAGTTTGTAGTACCGTATTTTTCGGACTATAAGTCGCAGTTTTTTTCATAGTTTGCGACTTATACTCAGGAGCGACTTATGTGTGAAATTATTAACACATTACCGTAAAATATCAAATACTATTATTTAGCTCATTCACGTAAGAGACTAGAAGTACAAGATTTAATCGGATTTAGCGATTAGGAGTGACAGATTGTTTGGTAAACGTATAGCATGTTCTATATGTTATAGTTATTTGAATGACTCTTACCATAATATGTTACGTTAACATACCAGGCACGTTCTCAGTTGGTTATTTATGCCTCATATAACGTACACTTATTCAGCCTGTTGTTCACTATTCTTTATTTATTTTAAATTGCCTTTCAAATGTCTATTCTTGGTGTTGGGTTTTATCAAATAAATTTTCCCCAAAAAAATGCGACTTATACTCCAGTGCGACTTATATATGTTTTTTTTCCTTCTTTATTATGCATTTTGGGCTGGTGCGACTTATACTCCGGAGCGACTTATACTCCGGAGCGACTTATATATGTTTTTTTTCCTTCTTTATTATGCATTTTCGGCCGGTGCGACTTATACTCCGGAGCGACTTATACTCCGAAAAATACGGTATATAAAATAGTATTAAATAGTGCATTAATATTACAATGTTTATGCTATTGAATCACGGCTCATAAACAACAATATAGTCATGAGAACTTAATAGATTTTTCTTATTTGTCCGTGTATCAAATTGAGCACAGAAAGGGAACAAACAAATGCGTGAGACATTGCTATTCCCCACTTTGCGAACTCAGGTAAACAAAAGTGTGTACTGTATTTTTCGGAGTATAAGTTGCTCCGGAGTACTCTTACCATAATATGTTACGTTAACATACCAGGCACGTTCTCAGTTGGTTATTTATGCCTCATATAACGTACACTTATTCAGCCTGTTGTTCACTATTCTTTATTTATTTTAGATTGCCTTTCAAATGTCTATTCTTGGTGTTGGATTTTATCAAATAAATTTCCCCCAAAAAATGCGACTTATACTCCAGTGCGACTTATATATGTTTTTTTCCTTCTTTATTATGCATTTTCGGCCGGTGCGACTTATACTCCGGAGCGACTTATACTCCGGAGCGCCTTATATATGTTTTTTTTCCTTCTTTATTATGCATTTTCGGCCGGTGCGACTTATACTCCGGAGCGACTTATACTCCGGAGCGACTTATATATGTTTTTTTTTCCTTCTTTATTATGCATTTTCGGCCGGTGCGACTTATACTCCGGAGCGACTTATACTCCGAAAAATACGGTATATAAAATAGTATTAAATAGTGCATTAATATTACAATGTTTATGCTATTGAATCACGGCTTATAAACAACAATATAGTCATGAGAACTTAATAGATTTTTCTTATTTGTCCGTGTATCAAATTGAGCACAGAAAGGGAACAAACAAATGCGTGAGACATTGCTATTCCCCACTTTGCGAACTCAGGTAAACAAAAGTGTGTACTGTATTTTTCGGAGTATAAGTTGCTCCGGAGTATAAGTCGCATTTTTGGGGGAAATTTATTTGATAAAACCCAACACCAAGAATAAACATTTGAAAGGCAATTTAAAATAAATAAAGAATAGTGAACAACAGGCTGAATAAGTGTACGTTATATGAGGCATAAAATAACCAACTGAGAACGTGCCTGGTATGTTAACGTAACATATTATGGTAAGAGTCATTCAAATAACTATAACATATAGAACATGCTATACGTTTACCAAACAATCTGTCACTCCTAATCGCTAAATCCCAAGAAATCTTATACGTCTTACGTGAATGAGCTAAATAATATTATTTGATATTTTACGGTAATGTGTTAATAATTTCACACATGAGTATAAGTCGCACCCCCGGCCAAACTATAAAAAAAAACTGCGACTTATAGTCTGAAAAATACGGTAAATATGCTTTGAGGGTCCACATGTGAATCATACAACCAAAAAAAAAGCCTTTTGGATAATAACGGAGCAGCTTTTAAACCTAATGACTGCAGGGGGGGAAGGAGAATTGCAGGAAGCGGAGGCCGCCCACACCTCCAGTCTGCACCTTTCCGTTCCCATGAACCAAGCGTGAGCGCTGATAAGCGAGCCGCTGCAGGGGAAGGAATTTACCGAAGGAACCTGCTCAGTGGTTAGAGTGTCCGTGAGTTCATACCAAAGACTATAAAAATGGTACCCAGCATCAAGGGTCGAAATTGGGGGTTAAATCAACAAAATGTTTCCCGGGCGCGACCACCGCTGCTGCTCACTGCTCCCCTCACCTCCCGGAGGGTGAGGGGGAACACGGGGAAAGAATGGGAGCGATGGTAATATAAAAAAAATCAATATGATTCAATTGTGTGTTATCCAGCCAATGCGTAGAGATGAAGAGAAGAGACTTACACTTGTGTCCCAGCAGCTTGTCCAGTGAATCCCCCCACTTGAGTGCCTCCTCCGGGGTGGGCCTGCAGATGAAAGCAGAGCGGTTCTTCAGTAAGCCCATCTCTGCCAGGTTTCTCATGGTGTGACCCATAAAGAGCAGGAGGGAATGTCTTTCTAGGAGGCTATACGAGTCGTCTGCTTCAGGCTTGTGACTGGGGCAGTGCGGCTGCAGCCTCCATTTAGTCTCTGCCTGACTCGGCTGAGGGGGGCGGCAGTTTTTACGGTCCTATGAATGGAGGGAGGGGCTTAGCGCAGCCAATGGCGTTTTGTTTTGGTTCGGAGGCCCCTCCCCCCTTCAGTGGGGTGTCTGCGAAAGCCCCGCCCCCTTCCTCTACCCCATGCTGTCCTTGCATTCTCTCTGCACTGTGTCTTATCTGGCACCTTATCCATGTCCTTATTTGCCGGCCATGTTTTTCTTGCACAAATATTACAAGCACGTGCATGCCGGTCCTCTAAAAGTGTGTACGAAATTTTGTGAGGATTTAGTAAAATGTTCTGTTGCATTTGTAAACCATCCATCCATCCATCCATTTTCTACCGCTTATTCCCTTCGGGGTCGCGGGGGGCGTGAATTAGGGTCAACCATATTGTGGAGTTATAACAGTGCCACCATGTGGTGTATTTATCAAACTAATAATAGCACAAGCAACACAGTATGGGGACATGTTCAACCTTTTAAAGAGGTGGGCATGTCATTCAAAATATCAACAGTATTGATACCAAGGTGGGTATTGGTATCGAAACAATACTAGCAGGATGGGTTGAGACATTTGTTGCATTTTCATATTTTCAAAACAAATTACTCGATTTTCTATGCAGTGCAGTGTAAACATGACATCTTTCTCTCTCCTTTGTGCTCACTTAGGCCCACTTTGCCCCTTCCCTGCTCCACTTACTCCTGACTTAATGTTTTAACAAATATCTAGTGAAAGTAATTTTATGTTGTTTTGTTGACATTTTTTATATTAACATTCTTGTGATGTTGTTGCATTTTTGCTATTTTGCACGATTTGCACTTTTTTTCTTAAATAATTGTGTGTAATTTAACATTAAAAGGGAATTATTTTAATGCATTTTATACTTATCTATGCATGTCTTTATACTAAAGTGCATATTTAAAGGCAACACCTTTTTAATCAGGCTTATTACTGATCATTGTAAACTTTTCTTAGGTTCTTAATTTTTATTCTGTTTTTTTAAATTTTATTTTATTTATTGCTATTACTGCTATTAGTCTCACTATTTCTCACTTATTTTAAACTAAAATAGTATACAAAGAAAATAAAAAGTGCACAATAATAACAAACAAAAAAATAATCATTTATATATAAAAAATAATACATATTTTTCACATAAAAATAATTGTTAAAATAATTGACTTGTAATAAAAGAAAATTAGTTTTGAAAAATCTAATCTGATTTGTCAAAACTAGTAATAAAAAAAATGTTAGTTTTGAAAAATCAAATTTTTAAAAACTAACATTTTTTTAATTACTAGTCCTTTTAAATGGACTAGTAATAAAAAAAATTATTTTTATGTGAAAAATATGTAATGTTTTTTTCTAATTATAAATGATTATTTTTTTTGTTTGTTATTATTGTGCACTTTTTTATTTTCTTTGTATAATATTTTAGTTTAAAATAAGTGAGAAATAGTGAGAATAATAGCAGTAATAGCAAATAAATAAAATAAAATAAAAAAAACGGAATAAAAATTAAGAACCTAAGAAAAGTTTAAAATGATCAGTAATAAGCCTGATTAAAAAGGTGTGCCTTTAAACATACAGTTTAGTATAAATATATGCATAGATAAGTATAAAATATACTAAAATATTTCCCTTTTAATGTTAAGTTACACACAATTATTTAAAGAAAAAGTGCAAATCGTGCAAAATAGCAAAAATGCAACAACATCACAAAACTTTAAGTATAAATTCATTTTCTTTGCACGGCACTAATTCACATTTCTTTAACTGTGCTGTTCTGGGCTTTTGTTTGGTTTGTTGTCATCGTTTTTACATTCTATTCGCACGACCGGATCAAACTTTGTCCTATTTTTTGTATTCATTCTATTCAAAATATACATCTATTTCTATTAACCTATGCTATTTATTGCCTACTCTATACCACATTGTATTTACATTATTCTGTACATAGCACTTTTCTTGTGGTATTCATTGGGCTAAATATAAGACCCAAACATAGGAAACGGTGTCTTATATTCGGAGTCTCGCCATCGAGACATGCATAGATTGATTGATTGATTGAGACTTTTTATTAGTAGATTGCACAGTACAGTACATATTCCGTACAATTGACCACTAAATGGTAACACCCGAATAAGTTTTTCAACTTGTTTAAGTCGGGGGTCCACGTTAATCAATTCATGGTTAGGGCAAAACGATTACCCCTCAGAGCTTTTCTACCCGTCACTCACACATACACACCAGTGACAGAGATGCAATAAAAGTTTCTCCAAGGCTGGAAATGTCTGGAAAAAATAAGGTCGAGATATGCTAATTTCAAGATGTCAATGACGCAGAGTTATATGATTAATAACAACGTTTTTTTTTTTAAAAGAGTTTATTTCAAATTTGACTAATAAGATATTGAGGCTGATTTGGTGGATTTAAAGCTTCCTTCTCTATGAATGTCAACTTGTTGGTAGGTGGATATTACATTGTAAATAGGTATTGGGTGGGTAGATTTTGAAATGACTTGATTTGTACTGTATTTTGTATACTATATGATGATGTATATTTTAACTGTGGGTCCCTATCCATAAGCCCTACACTTCTAGGGTTTCCCTTTTCACAGAACGGACTCTAATATTAACAAAAGAAACAATAATGTAATATAAAATGATGTCTAGGGATGTCCGATAATGGCTTTTTGCCGATATCCGATATGCCGATATTGTCCAACTCTTTAATTACCGATACCGATATCAACCGATACCGATATCAACCGATATATACAGTCGTGGAATTAACACATTATTATGCCTAATTTGGACAACCAGGTATGGTGAAGATAAGGTACTTTTTTTAAAAAATGAATCAAATAAAATAAGATAAATAAATTTAAAAAAAATTCTTGAATAAAAAAAGAAAGTAAAACAATATAAAAACAGTTACATAGAAACTAGTAATTAAATGAAAAAAGTGTAAAATTAACTGTTAAAGGTTAGTATTATTAGTGGACCAGCAGCACGCACAATCATGTGTGCTTACGGACTGTATCCCTTGCAGACTGTATTGATATATATTGATATATAATGTAGGAACCAGAATATTAATAACAGAAAGAAACAACCCTTTTGTGTGAATGAGTGTGAATGAGTGTAAATAGGGGAGGGAGGTTTTTTGGGTTGGTGCACTAATTGTAAGTGTATCTTGTGTTTTTTATGTGGATTTAATAAAAAAAAATTAAAAAAAAAATAAAAAATAAACCGATACTGATAATGAAAAAAAAAACGATACCGATAATTTCCGATATTACATTTTAACGCATTTATCGGTCTGCCGATATTATCGGACATCTCTAATGATGTCTGTAAACAAATTAATTAATTTCGTCTTTGATTTGTGGGGATCTCATCTCATATTCAAGCCACAAGTCCTCAGATAAAACTGTTCTCAAGTTGGGAGCCTAACTAGAAAAGAGGCTGACATTTCTCGACAGGAAGTGGCCACTTACTTGACTGACTTCATGGTTTTGTCCAACTTTCCGGCTGGGTTGCTTCCCGGCGATTCGTTCCTCCGCCGCAGGAAAGCCAAGCGGTTCTTCATGTCTTTGGCCCTGGGAGAAGAAAGAGAGGAGAATCAGAAGCGAGCCCTGCGTCCTCCGTGAGGACGGTGCGAGTACGATCCCATCCGAAAAACCCCACGCATGCCAGAAAAGATGAAAAAAAAAAAAAAAAAAGGAAATGTGTGAGTACATTCTTGTCTTCTTGCGCGGGAATGATGAGACGGGGTGTACGATCCCACCCCACCCGCCCCCCCCAAAAAAGGCGGATGCCACTGGCTGTTAGTGTCTCATATCGACACAAAACAAGTTTCCGGTGTAGATGTGCCCCTGGCAAGTTCCTCGGCAGGGACTGACAGACGACTCCAGGAAGAAGGAGAGAGACTCAGTCCTCACTCGCCGCGTTGCATCACGCCGTTCTCAGAGCCCGCAGGGGGACGCTGATAGGGGGCTGACCCCTGCAGGCCCGAGGCCAGAGAGCCCCCCTGACTTCTAAGGCTACATCCCCTAAAGTCCCCTTGACCACCCCGCACCATGCACCCCTATTTTTAACCACTCCCCACCTCCCGCACACACATTAGAGCGAGCCAACCTCATCACAAGGTAGCTCTCGTTCCCCAAAGGGCCTCCTCTGACGGAAATGTGCACATTCTCCTAATCCCACGGTGCATGTCCTGGCTTTTCCCGACCTGAAGCCCACATGCGGCATAATTGGGATGTGACCTCACTCAACACCCATTTCCTGAGTCCCTGCTTTTGATTTCCACTGTGAGTTGGCTTTGCCTGCTTATAGTGCGAGGCGTCCGCGAGGTTAGTCTCGGCGGCCTAAAGGCTAGAATCCCCAACCTACGCACACCCGCAATGCTATTAGCCCAAATGCTAACGCCGTGTTGGTGTGGAAATGAATTATAGCCTGACGCACGAGTGTACAAAAAGCCCTGTTGTCTCATGTGAGGTTTTTTTTCCAACCCGGGGCAGGACAAGAACGGGCTTGTGCACAGTATGACTCTTCCCAGCAAGCAAGCAATCTTGCTTTTCCACTGCACAGTACCATGGCGGCGCTTGGTTTTCCATGTCGCATTGAATGCATCGGTAAGAACAACAATGCAAAAAGTCAGTGTTCAAAAACAAGAAAAAAAAAAATACAAAAATGAGGGGTATTTTATTTGAACTAAGCAAAATGATCTGCCAATAGAACAAGAACATTTGGCTTGTCAAGACTTTCCAAAACAAGTAAAATTCACATTTTACATGTGAATAATGCTGTATAATGGACTGTATTTATATTATTCACATGTGAATAATGCTGTATAATAGACTGTATTCATATTGTTCACATGTAAAAAAATACCTAAGTGTTTATTGTTTATTGTGAGCGAGCTGTGGTGCTGAATTTCCCCCATGGATCAATAAAGTACTTTCTATTCTATTCTATTCTATTCTATTCTTATATAAGTATTTTAATTTTGCGGCTCCAGACATATTTTATTTTTTATTTTTTTGGTCCAATATGGCTCTTTCAACATGTTGGGTTGCCGACCCCTGCACAACACTTCAAAAAGTCAGTGTTCAAAAACAAGAAAAGAAAAAATACAAAAATGAGGGGTATTTTATTTGAACTAAGCAAAATTATCTGCCAATAGAACAAGAAAATTTGGCTTGTCAAGACTTTCCAAAACAAGTAAAATTCACATTTTACATGTGAATAATGCTGTATAATGGACTGTATTTATATTATTCACATGTGAATAATGCTGTATAATAGACTGTATTCATATTGTTCACATGTAAAAAAATACCTAAGTGTTTATTGTTTATTGTGAGCGAGCTGTGGTGCTGAATTTCCCCCATGGATCAATAAAGTACTTCCTATTCTATTCTATTCTATTCTTATATAAGTATTTTAATTTTGCGGCTCCAGACATATTTTATTTTTTATTTTTTTGGTCCAATATGGCTCTTTCAACATGTTGGGTTGCCGACCCCTGCACAACACTGCAAAAAGTCAGTGTTCAAAAACAAGAAAAGAAAAATACAAAAATTCCGGGTATTTTATTTGAACTAAGCAAAATTATCTGCCAATAGAACAAGAAAATTTGGCTTGTCAAGACTTTCCAAAACAAGTAAAATTAGCTAACCTCAATGAACCCAAAAAAATACCTTAAAATAAGTATATTCTCACTAATAACAAGTGCACCTTTCTTGGTAGAAAAAAAAAGAGACATTTTTGCTCAATATGTTGAAAAATTTTCTTAAATTAAGTAAATGCTAGTGCCATTATCTTGACATAATGATATGCGCTCGGCACCATGATTTTTTTTTTTTAATGCTTGAAGTAAGAAATTATTACTTTAAAAAAGTAGTTTTACACTTGTGAGTGTTGATGACACGGCTTTGCAACAGTTGATATTCTAGTTTCAAGCATGTTTTACTCAATATAGGTCATAAAATCTCAGCTACAAGCTCCAATATCTTACTGAGATCATTTAGGACCAAAACTCTCTTCCGAGAAAGCAAGCAATCTTGCTTTTCCACTGCACAGTACCATGGCGGCGCTTGGTTTTCCATGTCGCATTGAATGCATCAGTAAGAACAACAATGCAAAAAGTCAGTGTTCAAAAACAAGAGAAAAAAATACAAAAATGAGGGGTATTTTATTTGAACTAAGCAAAATGATCTGCCAATAGAACAAGAAAATTTGGCTTGTCAAGACTTTCCAAAACAAGTAAAATTCACATTTTACATGTGAATAATGCTGTATAATGGACTGTATTTATATTATTCACATGTGAATAATGCTGTATAATAGACTGTATTCATATTGTTCACATGTAAAAAATACCTAAGTGTTTATTGTTTATTGTGAGCGAGCTGTGGTGCTGAATTTCCCCAATGGACCAATAAAGTACTTCCTATTCTATTCTATTCTATTCTAATATAAGTATTTTAATTTTGCGGCTCCAGACATATTTTATTTTTTATTTTTTTGGTCCAATATGGCTCTTTCAACATGTTGGGTTGCCGACCCCTGCACAACACTGCAAAAAGTCAGTGTTCAAAAACAAGAAAAGAAAAAATACTAAAATGAGGGGTATTTTATTTGAACTAAGCAAAATTATCTGCCAATAGAACAGGAAAAATTTGGCTTGTCAAGACTTTCCAAAACAAGTAAAATTCACATTTTACATGTGAATAATGCTGTATAATGGACTGTATTTATATTATTCACATGTAAAAAATACCTAAGTGTTTATTGTTTATTGTGAGCGAGCTGTGGTGCTGAATTTCCCCCATGGATCAATAAAGTACTTTCTATTCTATTCTAATATAAGTATTTTAATTTTGCGGCTCCAGACATATTTTATTTTTTTGGTCCAATATGGCTCTTTCAACATGTTGGGTTGCCGACCCCTGCACAACACTGCAAAAAGTCAGTGTTCAAAAACAAGAAAAGAAAAAATACTAAAATGAGGGGTATTTTATTTGAACTAAGCAAAATTATCTGCCAATAGAACAGGAAAATTTGGCTTGTCAAGACTTTCCAAAACAAGTAAAATTCACATTTTACATGTGAATAATGCTGTATAATGGACTGTATTTATATTATTCACATGTAAAAAATACCTAAGTGTTTATTGTTTATTGTGAGCGAACTGTGGTGCTGAATTTCCCCCATGGATCAATAAAGTACTTTCTATTCTATTCTATTCTATTCTATTATATTCTATTCTTATATAAGTATTTTAATTTTGCGGCTCCAGACATATTTTATTTTTTATTTTTTTGGTCCAATA
This sequence comes from Entelurus aequoreus, assembly GCF_033978785.1. Taxonomy (NCBI): domain Eukaryota; kingdom Metazoa; phylum Chordata; class Actinopteri; order Syngnathiformes; family Syngnathidae; genus Entelurus; species Entelurus aequoreus. The sequence goes on from NC_084738.1 coordinate 804,717, forward strand.
TGGCTCTTTCAACATGTTGGGTTGCCGACCCCTGCACAACACTGCAAAAAGTCAGTGTTCAAAAAACAAGAAAAGAAAAATACTAAAATGAGGGGTATTTTATTTGAACTAAGCAAAATTATCTGCCAATAGAACAGGAAAATTTGGCTTGTCAAGACTTTCCAAAACAAGTAAAATTCACATTTTACATGTGAATAATGCTGTATAATGGACTGTATTTATATTATTCACATGTAAAAAATACCTAAGTGTTTATTGTTTATTGTGAGCGAACTGTGGTGCTGAATTTCCCCCATGGATCAATAAAGTACTTTCTATTCTATTCTATTCTATTCTATTATATTCTATTCTTATATAAGTATTTTAATTTTGCGGCTCCAGACATATTTTATTTTTTATTTTTTTGGTCCAATATGGCTCTTTCAACATGTTGGGTTGCCGACCCCTGCACAACACTGCAAAAAGTCAGTGTTCAAAAACAAGAAAAGAAAAATACAAAAATGAGGGGTATTTTATTTGAACTAAGCAAAATGATCTGCCAATAGAACAAGAAAATTTGGCTTGTCAAGACTTTCCAAAACAAGTAAAATTCACATTTTACATGTGAATAATGCTGTATAATGGACTGTATTTATATTATTCACATGTGAATAATGCTGTATAATAGACTGTATTCATATTGTTCACATGTAAAAAATACCTAAGTGTTTATTGTTTATTGTGAGCAAGCTGTGGTGCTGAATTTCCCCCATGGATCAATAAAGTACTTCCTATTCTATTATATTCTATTCTTATATAAGTATTTTTAATTTTGCAGCTCCAGACATATTTTATTTTTTATTTTTTTGGTCCAATATGGCTCTTTCAACATGTTGGGTTGCCGACCCCTGCACAACACTGCAAAAAGTCAGTGTTCAAAAACAAGAAAAGAAAAATACAAAAATGAGGGGTATTTTATTTGAACTAAGCAAAATTATCTGCCAATAGAACAGGAAAAATTTGGCTTGTCAAGACTTTCCAAAACCTTAAAATAAGTATATTCTCACTAATAACAAGTGCACTTTTCTTGGTAGAAAAAAAAGAGACCTTTTTGCTCAATATGTTGAAAAATTTTCTTAAATTAAGTAAATGCTAGTGCCATTATCTTGACATAATGATATGCGCTCGGCATCATGATTTTTTTTTTTAATGCTTGAAGTAAGAAATTATTACTTTAAAAAAGTAGTTTTATACTTGTGAGTGTTGATGACACGGCTTTGCAACAGTTGATATTCTAGTTTCAAGCATGTTTTACTCAACATAGGTCATAAAATCTCAGCTACAAGCTCCAATATCTTACTGAGATCATTTAGGACCAAAACTCTCTTCCGAGAAAGCAAGCAATCTTGCTTTTCCACTGAACAGTACCATGGCGGCGCTTGGTTTTCCATATCGCGTTGAATGCATCAGTAAGAAGAAGATGTTAAAGGCCTACTGAAATGAATTGTTTTTATTTAAACGGGGATAGCAGATCCATTTTATGTGTCATACTTGATCATTTCGCGATATTGCCATATTTTTGCTGAAATGATTTAGTAGAGAACAACGACGATAAAGTTCGCAACTTTTGGTCGCTGATAAAAAAAAGCCTTGCCTGTACCGGAAGTAGCGTGACGTGGCAGGTTGAAGGGCTCCTCACATTTTCCTATTGTTTACAATGCAGCGAGAGAGATTCGGACTGAGAAAGCGACGATTACCCCATTAATTTGAGCGAGGATGAAAGATTCGTGGATGAGGAATGTGAGAGTGAAGGACTAGCGTGCAGTGCAGGACGTATCTTTTTTCGCTCTGACCGTAACTTAGGTAAAAGGGCTCATTGTATTCCACACTTTCTCCTTTTTCTATTGTGGATCACGGATTTGTATTTTAAACAACCTCGGATACTATATCCTCTTGAAAATGAGAGTCGAGAACACGGAATGGACATTCACAGTGACTTTTATCTCCACGACAATACATCGGCGAAGCACTTTAGCTACAGAGCTAACGTGATAGCATCGGGCTCAAATGCAGATAGAAATATATATAAATATAAATAGATAAACCCCTGACTGGAAGGATAGACAGAAGATCAACAATACTATTAAACCATGGACATGTAAATACACGGTTAATGCTTTCCAGCTTGGCGAAGCTTAACAATGCTGTTGCTAATGACGCCATTGAAGCTAACTTAGCAACGGGACCTCACAGAGCTATGATACAAACATTAGCGCTCCACCTACGCCAGCCAGCCCTCATCTGCTCATCAGCACCCGTGCTCATCTGCGTTCCAGCGATCGACGGAAGGACGAAGGACTTCACCCGATCATCCGTGCGGTCAGCGGCTAGCGTCAGCTAACGCGTCTGCTATCCAAGTCAAAGTCCTCCTGGTTGTGTTGCTACAGCCAGCCGCTAATACACCGATCCCACCTACAGCTTTCTTCTTTGCAGTCTTGTTCATTAAACAAATTGCAAAAGATTCACCAACACAGATGTCCAGAATACTGTGGAATTTTGCGATGAAAACAGAGCTTTTTTCTATTGGATTCAATGGTGTACCAATACT
>NC_084738.1:812303-819803 GCF_033978785.1 Entelurus aequoreus
CATATTTTGATTTTTTTTCTGAATTTACGACACTTTCTTGTGGTCTACATAACATGTAATGGTGGTTCTTTGGTCAAAATGTTGCATAGATTATGTTTTACAGATCATCTTCAAGTCGCTTTCCGACAGTCGCTTTAGGATGCGCCGTTTTGTGGGCGGTCTTATTTACGTGGCTCACCTTCCACAGCGTCTTCTCCCCGTCATCTTTATTGTAGCGGTGTAGCGTGCAAGGACGGCAGTCGTAGAAGTGTCAAAAGATGGAGCTAACTGTTTTAATGACATTCAGACATTACATACCGTATTTTTCCGACTATAAGGCGCACTTAAAATCCTTTCATTTTCTTAAAAATCGACAGTGCGCCTTATAACCCGGTGCGTCTAACGTACGGAATAATTCTGGTTGTGCTTACCGACCTCGAAGCAATTTTATTTGGTACATGGTGTAATGCTAAGTGTGACCAGTAGATGGCAGTCACACATAAGAGATACGTGCAGACTGCAATATGACGCCAGTAAACAACACCAAAACTTTAAATGTTCCATTGAAAATAAAGAACTGTCATGATCCATGGCCCGGATCATGTTTTTGTTATTTTCTGTTAGTTCTGGACTCTCTTAGTTCCTGTTGTTGTGCACACTTGAGTTTGTTTAGTTACCATGGCTACTTATTATTTTCACCTGCCTCTGATTGGTGTTTGGGACGCTCACCTGTTCCCGAGCACTAATCAGAGGCATTATTTAAGCCTGCCTTTGCCGGTCAGTCGGCCTGGCTTCTTTGTTTGCTACAAGCAACCGGTTACGTAAGTTTTGCTTGTCTCCTAGCCCATGCTAAGTGTTAGCTTCGAGTGCGATTGGTACGTGTTTCCTTTGACTTGTTTTCTGTTTTTGGTGCTTCTTTGATTTTTCAAGAATAAACCATGCTCCTACCTACACGTCCTGTCCGGAGTGGTCCGTTTGCATCCCGGGGGAACGAACCTTGCAGCAAGCTTCGACCCCCCGCACGTAACAAGAACATTACACATGGCACTCAAAAATCGGTCAAAATGTTTTAGTATGACTTTGAAGCCGCACCGCTTGATGGATTGTCGGCCCATTACGACTAACATAGTCAGAGATACAAGTATTACTATGGTGTGTGTGTAAGGACAGCAAAATGGCACCCATAAGCAGACATTATCTGGCGTTTTGTTTCACAATATTATGCAAAACCAACTTTTTTTACCTTCTGGTACCTGCTGTGTATTTCAGATCTGCATAAGTCCTGAAAATTTGCGCACGTCCACTACCGTAGTCGATAAGCTTCTACTTTTTCTCTATCTTCTTGTTATGGGACATTCATCCTCCACTGATGCCATTGCTAATATAAAGTAGTATAAAGTTCTAACTTATATCTCGCTATGGAAGCGCCAAAAACTACCGGTGTAGTGAGTTTACATAATTCACCCAAGGAACGTTAGTTATTAGAGAGTTCTGGTTGGATGGTTTTTCACTATTGCAACAACAACGAAAAAATGTCCGACCGGAACTCTCTGATAACTAAAGTTGCGATGCGACTTTAAGGTTTTACTACTCACGTATAAAATACTACACGGTCTAGCTCCAGCCTATCTTGCTGACTGTATTGTACCATATGTCCCGGCAAGAAATCTACGTTCAAAGAACTCCGGCTTATTAGTGATTCCCAGAGCCCAAAAAAAGTCTGCGGGCTATAAAGCGTTTTCTGTTCGGGCTCCAGTACTATGGAATGCCCTCCCGGTAAAAGTTAGAGATGCTACCTCAGTAGAAGCATTTAAGTCCCATCTTAAAACTCATTTGTATACTCTAGCCTTTAAATAGACCCCCCTTTTTTTAGACCAGTTGATCTGCCGTTTTCTTTTCTCCTTTGCCCCCTCGCCGGGTTATTCCGGTTCCGGTGACCATGGATGAGATGCTGGCTGTCCAGAGTTGGGACCCGGGGTGGACCGCTCGCCTGTGCATCGGTTGGGGACGTCTCTGCGCTACTGACCTGTCTCCGCTCGAGATGGTCTCCTGCTGGCCCCACTATGGACTGGACTCTCACTGTTATGTGGATCCACTAGGGACTGTACTTAGAGGGGGGGTTACCCACATATGCGGTCCCCTCCAAGGTTTCTCATAGTCATTCACATCGACGTCCCTTGTGTGGGCTCTGTGCCGAGGATGTCGTTGTGGCTTGTACAGCCCTTTGAGACTTTTGTGATTTAGGGCTATATAAATAAAGATTGATTGATTGATAAAGTTCCGTGGGTGAATAATGTAAACTCACTACACCGGTAGTTTTTAGCGCTTTTATAGCGAGTCTACTGACAGATAGAAGTTAGAACTTTATACTACTTTATATTAGAAATGGCAACAGCGGAGGATGAATGTCCCATAACAAGAAGATAGAGAAAAAGAAGAAGCCTATCGACTACGGCGTCGGCACGAACTACAATCACGGACTTGCGAAAATGTTCAGGAATTATGCAGATCCCAAATACACATCAGTAGGTACCAGAAGGTAAGAAAAGTTGGTTTTGCATAATATTGCAAAGCAAAACGCCAGATAACCATTATTGAGCAAAAATGTACAAGTGCACAAACTAAAAAAATGTCAAGGTGACAAGAGAATATCACCCTTTTCCACGGCATCAGAACATCTCTCCAGTTGCTAAAATAATTTGATCATTCTGTAATTTGACACAACACCCCTGCAATTATCTTCATTTGCTTCTTCACTGGAACATGACCTCCTTGCAATGATCATATTAGAACATTCCGACATTTCAACCCACGCAACCGCTAAGTCACGGACGTGACACCGGACTGCAGGGTCTCTGGTAATACCAAGGTAATGTGCTGACTGAAAGATGCCTGCAAGGTCTTCCAGCTTCCGCAGTACCTACGATCGGGGCCCCGCGTATTCCCTCATTGCCTGGCTCACATTATTAGACGCCCAAATAGCCCCCCGCCGGCTATTCCTGGTGTTGTGCAAAGTAGGCCGCACTCCCAGGGAGAGATGACTGTAGCATCTCAGGATATGCACTGGTCGTCACCATGACACTTAGGGGCTCGTGTTTGATGCCTGGTGACGTCAGCTTAATGACGACTTTGGAGCTCTTTCGGGGTCCACGTTTATGACCAAAAATTTACCAAAACCCCCCATAAATTAATCGATCAATCAATGTTTATTTATATAGCCCTAAATCACAAGTGTCTCAAAGGGCTGCACAAGCCACAACGACATCCTCGGCTCAGATCCCACATCAGGGCAAGGAAAAACTCAACCCAGTGGGATGACAATGAGAAACCTGGGAGAGGACCGCAGATGTGGGTGACCCCCCGCTCTCTCTAGGGCAGGGGTCACCAACGCGGTGCCCGCGGGCACCAGGTAGCCCGTAAGGACCAGATGAGTAGCCCGCCGGCCTGTTCTAAAAATAGCTCAAATAGCAGCACTTACCAGTGAGCTGCCTCTATTTTTTAAATTGTATTTCTTTACTAGCAAGCTGGTCTCGCTTTGCCCGACATTTTTAATTCTAAGAGAGACAAAACTCAAATAGAATTTGAAAATCCAAGAAAATATTTGAAAGACTTGGTCTTCACTTGTTTAAATAAATTCATAATTTGTTTTACTTTGCTTCTTATAACTTTCAGAAAGACAATTTTAGAGAAAAAATACAACCTTAAAAATGATTTTAGGATTTTTAAACACATATACCTTTTTACCTTTTAAATTCCTTCCTCTTCTTTCCTGACAATTTAAATCAATGTTCAAGTAAATTAATTTTTTTATTGTAAAGAATAATAAATTAATTTTAATTTAATTCTTCATTTTAGCTTCTATTTTTTCGACGAAGAATATTTGTGAAATATTTCTTCAAACTTATTATGATTAAAAATATTCTGGCAAATCTAGAAAATCTGTAGAATCAAATTTAAATCTTATTTCAAAGTCTTTTGAATTTCTTTGAAAATTTTGGTTCTGGAAAATCTAGAAGAAATAATGATTTGTCTTTGTTAGAAATATAGCTTGGTCCAATTTGTTATATATTCTAACAAAGTGCAGATTGGATTTTAACCTATTTAAAACATGTCATCAAAATTCTAAAATTAATCTTAATCAGGAAAAATTACTAATAATGTTCCATAAATTATTTTTTTAATTTTTTCAAAAAGATTCGAATTAGCTCGTTTTTCTCTTCTTTTTTTCGGTTGAATTTTGAATTTTAAAGAGTCGAAATTGAAGATAAACTATGTTTCAATTTTTTTTTTTCGTGTTTTCTCCTCTTTTAAACCGTCCAATTAAGTGTAAATATCATTAATTATTAATAATAACATAGAGTTAAAGGTAAATTGAGCAAATTGGCTATTTCTGGCCATTTATTGAAGTGTGTATCAAACTGGTAGCCCTTCGCATTAATCACTACCCAAGAAGTAGCTCTTGCTTTCAAAAAGGTTGGTGACCCCTGCTCTAGGGCGACCGGTGCAATGGACGTCGAGTGGATCTAGCATAATATTGTGAAAGTCCAGTCCATAGTGGATCTAACATAATAGTGAGAGCCCAGTCCATAGTGGGGAATAAAAACAGGTGTTACTAGCGTAGATGTTAAGTATTCAGTATTAGTGCATCACAGACTAAACAACAATGAGCTAAGAGATAAAACGCTGAAAGGTATTCAAGCCTGTGAAACGGGTAAAGCCGAACCACTGCTATGTTTGGAAAATTCGTAATTCTAACACAATCTTTGGCGAAAAGGGCCCTCAAAAGTTGAACACAACAATAGAAATTATAACGAGTAAAAGTTCAGTTGTTACTAGAGATGTCCGATAATATCGGACTGACGATATTATCGGCCGATAAATGCTTTAAAATGTAATTTCGGAAATTATCGGTATCGGTTTCAAAAAGTAAAATTTATGACTGTTTAAAACACATACAGGTCACACTGAGGGTGACCGTATAAACAACTTTAACACTGTTACAAATATGCGCCACACTGTGAACCCACACCAAACAAGAATGACAAACACATTTCGGGAGAATATCCGCACCGTAACACAACATAAACACAACAGAACAAATACCCAGAACCCCTTGCAGCACTAACTTTTACGGGACGCTACTATATACACCCCCCGTTACCCTCTAAACCCGCCACTCCCAACCCCGCCCACCTCAACCTCCTCATGCTCTCTCAGGGAGAGCATGTCCCAAATTCCAAGCTGCTGTTTTGAGGCATGTTAAAAAAAATAATGCACTTTGTGACTTCAATAATAAATATGGCAGTGCCATGTTGGCATTTTTTTTCCATAACTTGAGTTGATTTATTTTGGAAAACCTCGTTACATTGTTTAATGCATCCAGCGGGGCATCACAACAAAATTAGGCATAATAATGTGTTAATTTCACGACTGTGTATGTCGGTATCGGTTGATATCGGAATCGGTAATTAAGAGTTGGACAATATCGGAATATCGGATATCGGCAAAAAAGCCATTATCGGACATCTCTAGTTGTTACGGTGCGCTATAGCGGTAGTTGTGACCCGACAAAGCAGGAGACAGCAGGCAGCGTGCATGTGAAGAGTATTTGATGCCGAAAAGTCCAAATACAAACATGAGTAGGGTGCAGCCAGGAAATGCACCAAAAAACACAGAAAACTTTGCATTAAAAAAAAAACAATTTGGGAAGAGCTTATAGCACTACTAGGGCTTAGCAATACATCACGTTTGTAAGATATATTGGTATATTTTTATACAAGATATGAATTAAGAAAATATCGTAATATCGATATAAATTATTTCACGTTGAAATGACCAAACGCCGCTTTTTTGTTGTGTTCCTTGTTCACCCCGGCTCCTCACTCCCTCGCATGGGCTACTAAACCCCTCCCTTTCCTTCTTCCAAGATGTGCTTGTATAAGAACATCCATAATTGGTTGGTTGTTTACTATGAGGCACGATTGGTTGAGATTAGGCCAATCAGAGGCAAGATAGGGCGAGTCATGGAACCAGGAAGGGACATCACAACATCCATCCATCCATTTTCTACCGCTTGTCCCTTTTGGGGTCACGAGGGGTGCTGGACAGACATCCCAAATGACGACGAGAAAGTCGTAGAAGTGGGCGATTTATATTTTTTAAAAACTAGTGGAAGATGGCAGAGGGATTCTCTTCTTTAGATTTTTCTTTTAGCGACATAGACGACATACAGGGAACCCACAATGTGTCTACTTTGCCACATTTGAACAAATGTATACGTCTGGAGAAAACATTCATTTGAGTTGTTTACCATGTAAGCCCAAATCCAAACTGTTCTCCAGTTGCCAAGCCGGGTATATTTGGCACGAGAAATGCTGCCAAAAATGTATTATTTGCACAGGTATGTTATTTATTTTACTTAGAAATAATATTCTTCTATTTTATTTATGTTATGTTAATACTAGAGATGTCCGATAATGGCTTTTTTGCCGATATCCGATATTCCGATATTGTCCAACTCTTAATTACCGATTCCGATATCAACCGATACCGATATATACAGTCGTGGAATTAACACATTATCATGCCTATTTTTTTGTGATGCCCCGCTGGATGCATTAAACAATGTAACAAAGTTTTCCAAAATAAATCAACTCAAGTTATGGAAAAAAAGACCAACATGGCACTGCCATATTTATTATTGAAGTCACAACGTGCATTTTTATAAAAAAAAACATGCCTCAAAACAGCAGCTTGGAATTTGGGACATGTTCTCCCTGAGAGAGCATGAGGAGGTTGAGGTGGGGGGAGTAGGGGGTAGCGGGGGGGGTGTATTGTAGCGTCCCGGAAGAGTTAGTGCTGCAAGGGGTTCTGGGTATTTGTTGTGTTGTGTTTATGTTGTGTTACGGTGCGAATGTTCTCCCCAAATGTGTTTGTCATTCTTGTTTGGTGTGGGTTCACAGTGTGGCGCATATTTGTAACAGTGTTAAAGTTGTTTATACGGTCACCCTCAGTGTGACCTGTATGGCTGTTGACCAAGTATGCATTGCATTCACTTGTGTGTGTGTGAAAAGCTGTAGATATTATGTAATTGGGCCGGCACGCAAAGGCAGTGCCTTTAAGGTTTATTGGCGCTCTGTACTTCTCCCTACGTCCGTGTACCGCTCCGTACAGCGGCGTTTTAAAAAGTCATGAATTTTACTTTTTGAGACCGATACCAATAATTTCCGATATTACATTTTAAAGCATTTATCGGCCGATAATATCGGCAGCCCGATATTATCGGACATCTGTAGTTAATACCCAGCTTGACTAACTGGGTTAATAAAAGTGCCACTGACTGTTTACAGTACAGTTGTCATTCACTTCATTTTCACTGAATTCCACTCAGAAATGAATATGTTTATATGTATACTTTCCCCGGAAAATATATGAAGATATATATCGAATATCGAGTTTAAGTAAAAATATATCAAGATATACTTTTCCGTCCATATCGCCAAGCCCTAACCACTACCATAC
>NC_084738.1:824803-869803 GCF_033978785.1 Entelurus aequoreus
CGTGCTCACCTGCGTTCCAGCGATCGACGGAGCGACGAAGGACTTCACCCGATCATAGATGCGGTCAGCGGCCCAGAGACGGAGGAAGTCAAGGTGAGGTCGCCGGCTAGCGTGTCTGCTATCCAACTCAAAGTCCTCCTGGTTGTGTTGCTGCAGCCAGCCACTAATACACCGATCCCACCTACAGGTTTCTTCTTTGCTGTCTCCATTGTTCATTAAACAAATTGCAAAAAGATTCACCAACACAGATGTCCAGAATACTGTGGAATTTCGGGATGAAAACAGAGCTTTTTTGTATTGGATCCAATGGGGTCTGAATACTTCCGTTCTCTTTGTGACGTCACACGCATACGTCATCATATCTAGACATTTTCAACCGGAAGTGTCGCAGGAAATTTAAAATTGCACTTTATAAGTTAACCCGGCCGTATCGGTATGTGTTGCAATGTTAAGATTTCATCATTGATATATAAACTATCAGACTGCGTGGTCGGTAGTAGTGGGTTTCAGTAGGCCTTTAAGGACCTACTGGAAAATTGCTAGTCAAAAATGTTCTACGTCAAACTCAAGGCCCGGGGGCCAGATGTGGCCCGCCATTTCATTTTATGTGGCCCTCGAAAGCCTGGAAATATTATGTATCAATAAAGTACTGTAACTTTTCTTACTAAATGTATTCTTTCTTTCTATGTTAGGAGAAAACGTGTGTGTGTGTGTGTGTGTGTGTGTGTGTGTGTGTGTGTGTGTGTGTGTGTGTGTGTGTGTGTGTGTGTGTGTGTGTGTGTGTGTGTGTGTGTGTGTGTGTGTGTGTGTGTGTGTGTGGTACACAGAACTACAATTTCCACACTTCTATTAGCCCTGGGTCCAGTGGACCCGGACATCTTATATGTAATATAAATGTGCAGGGGGGTGTATGGTGTGTGGTCATTAAATATGTTTTCTGATGTATGTTCTTCACAGAAAATGAGCCAAAGTCAGTGAGTCTCAGTTTGAACAATTAATTAATTGTATCATTTTTGTTTTAATAAAAAATGAAAACGGGTCCCACAGACCCGAAGACCACACAAGGGTTAAGGACTTACTGCAAAAAAGTACTCAAATATCTTTCACATGACATCAGCGCTCTGCTGATTTTTAAGGACCCAGCTGTGACAATCTGGCAACGTGACCCCAAGATGCAGAGACAGCAGGCGGCGTGCAGGTAAAAAGTTAAGTTAAGTGGTAGGAAATAAAAAATACACACAGGAAGTGGAAACGAGAAAACGAGAGTGCTGGAACAGAAATAACACCAAGCAAAGGAAAATAAACATAACAAAACTGTCACTAAGGATCATGACACTCGCTCGTGCAAAACTGCTGGTCAAAGATCATGTAGTGTACGGGAGTGCTCTGGATTCAGCACAAAGAGTTTGGGGGATGGGGGGGGGGGGGGGATTATGACAATATTGCGGATGGTTTACAGGAAAACAGCTGCACTAATGCTGAAAAACGAGACGCGGCGGGAGAAAACAATGAGGCTGCAGGAAGTGAGGAAGAGGATGCCGGTCAGACATCATCACCTAACGAGCTATTCTTAAGCGCACATTCAGCTGTGAATGTGAAACGACTGAAACCACTTCCAATGAAGCGCTATTGTACGGTGACTCGCGTGCTGCATTAAGGGAACATCAGCGCTCTTCTCAGCCTTGGGAGGGAAAAATAATGAAGGAATGATGATAGACGTCGGCCATTAGAGGAAAGACGTCAGGAAAAAGTATTGAAAAGAATACACACTGATTATACGTTGCCAGGGGGTAATCAACTCTGTGGTGCGCGCAAATGGTGCCTTAAAGCTGTCATTAATGCGCACCTACTTCTATTTTTGAACATTTCATATATTACATCTCCAGGAGTTGGTCTCCTCCACGCTGAGAGATTTCTATCTTTAGCCGCGATGTACAGTGCTTGTACTCGTGTTGTAGACGCACCAGACAAAAACCTTCTTTTCAAATGCGTCCTCGTCGCGTGGACTAAAAATGGCACTCGATGACGCGAATACTGCGATATTGAGAGTCATGCGGTTTCCATCAGTGTCGCTGCAGCACAAAGGAAACTTCTAGAAACACAGTTGACTGTTCCAAGAATTCACCAACACGGAAAACCTATTTAAGTTGAGCTAAATAAGTTGGGTCCGGAGACGCAAAAAAATTAAAAGGCTTTAATAGGGATGGTTTTTGGTAAGAAATTATCGAGTTCGAGCCCATTATCGAATCCTCTTATCGAACCAATTCCTTATAGATTCTCTTATCGAATCCAGATAGGTTGTTGTACATGGAAAAAAAACCACAATATTTGGTTTAACAAAAGCTCACTTTTCTTTTATAAGAAAAAAATAGATAAATAAATATTGACTTTTACCCCCCTAAAAAAATAAAAAAATAAAATATTGACTGTTGTTACCCAAAGTATATTAAGTGGGATTTTTCAGAAAAACAAATATATACAGTAACACAAAAACAACCTGTCTCTGTGATCACTATAGGTGTATAAATAATAATATAGTGTTAAATAAAATCAGTCCCTTGGGCACACAACTGAAAATAATACAGCTCTCCAAAAAGTGCACTTCTGCTGCTATTGGAACATACTAACTACACACACAGGCAGAGAGCTAACAAACAATCCAAGACGTCTAATAAAGTTCCAAAGCAGATTAATCCATTTAGTGCACAAAAACCGTTTTTCAATAAACATCTTACGATCAAATGTAACCACTTTCCACCTTAATATTGAGTTACATAAAAAAGTTAAAACAGTTTACTTACAGACTTATTTTTTCCAAGGCTTGTAAGAGCTAACACAACTGTCTACTTCTCAATTGTTTCATGAGACAATTGAGAAGTCGTCAACCCGGAAGTGCCCAAACTATTGACGCGTAGCATTTTCATATCGCCACAAGGTGTCTGTAAGAGTCTACAATCATTATTATCATTTATTTGGTGGTATATGCAACAATGACACAAGTATTTTTTAGAACTTGCTATCCATCACCACCAGGCACTCCAATCATGCATAATAATACTCAGTGGCCTAGTGGTTAGAGTGTCCGCCCTGAGATCGGTAGGTTGTGAGTTCAAACCCCGGCCGAGTCATACCAAAGACTATAAAAATGGGACCCATTACCTCCCTGCTTGGCACTCAGCATCAAGGGTTGGAATTGGGGGTTAAATCACCAAAAATGATTCCCGGGCGCGTCCACCGCTGCTGCCCACTGCTCCCCTCACCTCCCAGGGGGTGATCAAGGGTGATGGGTCAAATGCAGAGAATAATTTCGCCACACCTCGTGTGTGTGTGACAATCATTGGTACTTTAACTTTAACTTAATAATAATTTCTAATAATAATAAAGTATTTTTAGAAAATGTGCAGGGGTTTTTGTTTCGTGTCCGTGTCTCTCTCCAGCTCCAACAACGTGTCTCAATCCGGCTGCTGCTAATAAAGGCGACAGGTGATTAGATAACAAGGTCCACCTGGGCCATCCACGCACCTGTCGCTGTCTTTGAGGCCGGTCCTGGCACACTCCCCGTTACACGGCAGGCCCGCAGGCCCGCAGGCCACGCCCCCCTCCACAACAACATAGCAATAATGGTCAGGAAACATTGAGCACACTTTGAGACAGAGTACAACTATGAGACCCAAAAGCACAGATTTCGACCATTGAAATACTTTCTATAGTTCAAGACTTACGGTCTTGCTTGGACCTAAAAAATAACTTTTTCCAAAGAAGTTGTGGAATCTTAATCACATAATCTTCCCGGTTAACTAAACACAGCTTGCGGAGGAGAACGAGCAGCTCCCAAGCTGCTGCTTCATTGTCCTGGCCGCGTGTTAAATGCACTTTGGTCTTGATGAAGTGAGGTGTGAAAAGGCTCATTCAGCAGCTGATGAATCAGGGAGGTGTCAACACGCTCACACACACACAAACTGGAGTGTTTTCCCACACAGTCGAGGCGTACATATGGCGCCGTGCACTCTTCACACATCATTTACCACTTAATTAAGCACATGATGACGAGCTTTCATTGATCAGCGTGAAGCTTCATCCCGAAACTCAACTTTAAATGGAGTGAGTAAAAAGCACATTCATCCAAACGTGTGTGGGGTTTGTTTATACCAAGTGTAAAATGTGGTTCCTCCTGGGGAAGGAAGAATACATCATAATATTGCCATATTTGTAACGAAATACATAAAGTAATGATAGGGTAAAAAAAATGGCAAATGCGACAAACGCAAATGAAAAAGCCGCAATGTGTGTTTGCTTGATCATTATAAAAATCCTTCAATTTGGGAAACGATGGTTTACGCCAGTGGTCCCCAACCTTTTTGTGGCTGCGGACCGGCTAACACTTGATAATTTGTCCCACGGACCAATGCTATTTAATTTTTTTTTTTTTTTTTTTTTTTCCATAAAGAAGTACAATCATGTGTGCTTACGGACTGTATCCCTGCAGACTGTATTGATCTGTATTGATCTATATTGATATATAATGTATATATTGTGTTTTTTATGTTGATTTAATTAAATTTATTTATTTATTTATTTTTTTCCATAAAGAAATACAATCATGTGTGCTTACAGAATGTATCCCTGCAGACTGTATTGATCTACATTGATACATAATGTATATATTGTGTTTTTTATGTTGATTTAATTTATTTATTTAAAAAAACATTTTTTTTATTTTTTATTTTTATTGTGCAGTGGTTGGGGACCACTGGTTTACGTAACAGAAATCCAGTATAAACACAACATTTTCATTGTTACGACTGCTACATTGCTGTATGCATGCCAGGCCAGTAGGTGGCGATGTCACTTTGTAAAGGTTTAAACGGGGATATATTTTAAGGCTATGTCTACACTAAGTCATTTAACCCTTTGTGTGGTATTTGGGTCTGTGGGATCTGTTTTCATTTTTTATTAAAAGAAAAATTATACCCATCCATCCATTTTCTACCGCTTATTCCCTTCGGGGTCGCGGGGGGCTCAACTACAATCGGGCGGAAGAAAAATTATGCAATTAATTCATTTTTCAAACTGAGACTCACTGACTTTGGCTCATTTTCTGTGAAGAACATATATATCAGAATACATATTTAATACATATTTAATGACCACACACCATACACCCCCCCTACACATTTCTATTACATATAAGATGTCCGGGTCCATTGGACCCGAGGCTAATAGAAGTGTGGAAATTGATGTTCTGTGTACCACACACACACACACACAGCAGGACTAGACAGGAGGAGGACAGAGTGTAGGTACACAGAACATCAGAGGGTCAAATGTGCGAGAAAATGAGAGCAGATGTTTATTGGGATAAGGTAAACATCTGTTCAGTATTTTTAACATAAAAGTGTTTGATTGTGAGGCATTAAAAGCCACAAAATGCAACGGGTCCATCAGACCCACAAACCCTGGCTGAGTAACAACAATATGAACATTATACAAGGGTTAAACGAATAATTATTTAGCCTAAGCCCCGTTTCACAACACTAAACTATCGTTTAAGGTCCTCTGACAATTTTTTACACGGGTAAGTGCGCCGTGTATTTCTTGAATCTCCGGCACTTAGCTTTGTATGGACTCATTGATCGTTTACAAAGTGAGTTCGGAGACAGCACCTTTTAGCTCTTATTTCCAAAATTGTGCACACTACTGAATTGGGGTCTTATACCGACATATGGACGCTTATACTGCCATCTGGTGGTGTCAGAAGAGTATAACATACAATGGAATTTGGAAAAAAAAGTGTATAAATAAAAATTAGCATGTCACTACACATGAAGTACACATTTGTGTACTAATGGACTAAGTACATCATATCAAAAGATGATTTTTAGTTTTTATTCTAATTAGGGTCCAATAAGCCCAAATAGCAAAGAGAAATAAAAAAAGCAATTAAACAAACAGCTTGGGCCTTAACAGGGTTTCTGTAGGAGGACAAACATGACACAAACCTTCCTAATTGTTAAAAATCCCACTGTTTATATTAAACATGCTTTTCTGATGAGAGTATTTGGCGAGTGCCGTTTTGTCCCGCTAATTTTGGCAGTCCTTGAACTCACCGGAGTTTGCTTGCATGTATAACTTTCTCCAACGATGCCAGAGAAATATTTGTTTTATGCAACTCCTTCTTTGTCTCATTTTGTCCACCAAACCATTTATGCTGTGTGTACGCACAAAGGTGAGCTTTGTTGATGTTATTGACTTGTGTGGAGCGCTTATCAGGCATATGTGGTCAGTGCATGACTGCAAGCTAATCAATGCTAACATGCTATTTAGGCTAGCTTTATGCACATATTGCACCATATTGCCTCACTTGTAGCTATATTTGAGCTCATTTAATGTCCTATGTCCTCTGTGTATTTAATTTATATCTGCATTTCTCATGACATCTTACTCCTCTGCTCGTAAAACAGCAATGACACGACGTGACGACGACGGACGGACGGGGGGGGGGGGGGTGTGGGGGGGGCGATGGGGGGGGCACCGGTACTTTTTAGAGGCGGTATAGTACCAAATATGATACATTAGTATTGCGGTACTATACTAATACCGGTATACCGTACAACTAGGGATGATGTTCGAAGCCGATTCTCCCGGTTGTTCGATAAGACAAGAACCGATTCCATGGACTCGAATCCCTTTTTGAGAACCGGTTCCCGTTATCGAGGCCACTATAGTAAAGAAAAAGAGTTGGTTCTTTATTCGAATCCTTGGGAACGAATCCCAAATTGGCAATGTTATGCCCATTTGATTGTAGACTCTTACTGACACCTTGTGGCGATATGAAAATACTATGCGTCAATAGTTTGGGCACTTCCGGGTTGACGATATTAGTTCAGTTCATGAGACAATTGAGAAGTAGAGAAGTTGTGTTAGCTCTTACAAGCCTTGGAAAAGATAAGTCTGTAAGTAAACTGTTTAACTTGATTATGTAACTCAATGTTAAGGTGGAAAGTGGTTAAATTTGATAGTAGTATGTTTATTGAAAAAAGATTTTTGTGCACTGTTTCAATGGATGTTTTGAGGACTTAAAATGGCTGCCAGTCGTGTATTTCCACCATCGAAATAGTTTCAACACTCAGAAGTATTTGTTTTAAGATAGTACTGTATATTTGTGTGAAGCTAATATTTACATATTGTGTATTACATTTCAGTATGCTAATTGAATCACATAGCTTATACATTTGTCATTGTGTGTATTTCAGTTTTTTTTTTTTAAAACATAACAGTCCAGTGCAAGACAAAAGTAAAGATAGGAAAAGACAAAGCAAGATCAACAACAATAAAGAGCCTAAATGGATTAATCTGTTTTGGAACTTTATTAGACGTCTTGGATTGTTTGTTAGCTGTCTGCCTGTGTGTGTAGTTAGTATGTTCCAATAGCAGCAGAAGTGCACTTTTTGGAGAGCTGTATTATTTTCAGTTTTGTGCCCAAGGGACTGATTTTATTTAACACTATATTATTATTTATACACCTATAGTGATCACAGAGACAGGTTATATTTATGTTACTGTATATATTTGTTTTTCTGAAAAATCCCACTTAATATACTTTGGGTAACAACAGTCAATATTTATTTATTTTATTTTTTTAGGGGGGTAACAGTCAATATTTATTCATTTATTTCATTTTATTTTTTTCTTATAAAATAAAAGTGAGCTTTTGTTAAACCAAATATTGTGTCTTTTTTTTCATATACAACAACCTATCTGGATTCGATAAGAGAATCGATAAGGAATCGGTTCGATAAGAGGATTCGCTAATGGGCTCAAACTCGATTATTTCTTATCAAACATCATCCCTACGTACAACCCTAGTGTGTATGTGTGTGTGCGTGTTGACATTTAAGCTTGCTGTAACATGTTGAATAACCCATTAGGTTTGTGAATCGAGATTCCACTGTATTGCTTGTATCCCGACACCTGACTTCTTCTTGGAAGTGAAAACCAGTGGTGGTTAACCAAGCCAAGATGGCTGTTGTACAGCAAGCAGCGTGTGAACTATCTGAGTGCACAAGGGGCCTAGATCTTCCTGCAAAAAGCAGATCAAAACTACCCAATGGAATAGATCCTTATACTATATCAAAGGAAGAATATGATATCAAGGATTATATGTCGGTCGCATTCCCAGACGTATCAAACAATTGTGGTCCAGACGCCATTCTACACTACAAAACAGATAGAAACTTGGAAAAAAATGGATGTCTACAACTTCTTTGTGTGTGGCTGGGTCAAGGAAATTGGTATCAAGACTGTACCGGATAAATATGCATCGTTTTTGCTCGTTTGTTGTTGCCGTCTACAAGTAGCGTGTTTTTCCCCGTCTTTATTCAAAATTTAACTATAGATGTCAACATTGTGTGTGTGCTGAAAGCTTCATTTATGATTGCTGCCTTTGGTAAAAGCTTTACTCTTTTAGGTGTTGCTTTCTTTCATTTAGACTCGCCGAGTTGGTGCTTTTTGAAACACTCGTAGCAAACATGCGTTTCAGAAATACAAATAATATCAAGATAATACTTAAATGGGAAATAATGCACGTTAAAAGTATATCAAACAAACCTTTAACAAAGTGAACACTGGAAACGCATGCATTCTTCAACCCTGTTCCATTGGTTTTTCATAAAATCTTGCAGTCTTTTGCCCTTTTTGATAACCTCTCGACAAACTCTGAAGAAACATAATCTATGCAACTAGCACAGACCAGTGGTCCCTAACCTTTTTGTAGCTGCGGACCGGTCAACGCTTGAAAATTTGTCCCACGGACCGAGGGGGGGGGGGGGGGGGTTCGTTTTTGTTTTTTTGTCATAAAGAAATACAATCATGTGTGCTTACGGACTGTATCCCTGCAGGCTGTATTGATCTATATTGATATATAATGTAGGAACCAGAAATATTGATAACAGAAAGAATGCGAATGAGTGTGAATGGGGGAGGGAGGTTTTTTGGGTTGGTGCACTAATTGTAAGTGTATTTTGTGTTTTTTATGTTGATTTAATAATTTTTAATTTTTTTTAATTTTTTTATTCTTTAAATTTCTTGTGCGGCCCGGTACCAATCGATCCACGGCCCGGTGGTTGGGGACCACTGATGTAGACCACAAGATAGTGTTTTAAATTGAGAAAAAATTCATAATACGACCCCTTTAATGCGCCTTATAATCCAGTGCGCCTTTTGTATGAAAATAAACCTGAATAGACCCGCTCATCGGTAGTGCGCCTTTTAACCCGGTGCGCCCTATGGTCCGTGTCAAGGCGTGGACTATGACGGGGTTTGTTTTCCCGAGATGCAAGGAAATTGGAGCGGACATGGCATGAGGGTAGGTACATGATTTATTTAAATTTTAAGGCGGATAACAAACTTGGCTATGAAAACAATAAACTAGTACAAAGGCAAAAACTATGGACATAAAACAAAAAACTTACTGTGGCATGGCATGAAGCATAATCTATGTTAAACATGAATCTCAAGGGTAGCATCGGTCGCGGAGGTAGCAGAGTAGCAAGGGTAATGTCGCCAGGCCGACCAACAGAAAGTGACAGGCTTAAATAATAGTGACATCATTGGCAACAGGTGCGTGAGTGCAAACGTGAAACAGGTGAAAGTAATGGTAGTCATGGTAACAAAAACAATGGAGCGTAAACAGTAGGGCTGCAACTAACGATTAATTTGATAATCGATTAATCTGTCGATTATTACTTTGATTAATCGATTAATAATCGGATAAAAGAGACAAACTACATTTCTATCCTTTCCAGTATTTTATTGAGAAAAAAAACAGCATACTGGCACCATACTTAGTTTGATTATTGTTTCTCAGCTGTTTGTACATGTTGCAGTTTATAAATGAAGGTTAATTTAAAAAAAAAAAAAAATTTAATGTAAAAAAAATAAAATAAAATAAAAAAATTGCCTCTGGGCATGCGCATAGCATAGATCTAACAAATCGATGACTAAATTAATCGGCAACTATTTTTATAATCGATTTTAATCGATTAGTTGTTGCAGCCCTAGTAAACAGAAACTAAAAGAGTCCAAAAACCAAACAGAACCTAGCCAAACAAAAACATGATCAACAGACATGACAGTCCGAAAAATACGGTAATTTATAATTGAACCCAATGCATTTTCCACAAATTTGTTTAACACAAAAACATGCATCAAATTAAAATAAACTTTGATTAAAACGTATGAAAATTGTTTCACATAAATATACAAGTGTGAACAAATGTCATCATGGAGGGGGGGGCTCAAAATAAATGTATGATTCGAGGCATAATCGAGACAATTGTTAAATATGTTATCCTTACAAAACTGCAAAGGATGTTAGGTCTCAAGGGCATATAAAAAGCGAATTGCTTCTAATTCTGGTTGAAGGATTACTGCTAATACACTATTTCTATTTGTATTTTTTTTACTTTTGGAGGATTCTTAAGTGCAAACCAACCAAATATATGTGTGGGCTAATTTAATATCCTCACTGGGCCAAAGTTGGCCTGCGGGCCTCCAGTTGAATACGTCTGGTTTTTTTCAACCTAAATGGTGTTCAAAATCTTCCACTTTGAGCTCCGTCTCCCAAATATTTGCTCCATAAACACTGTTGTCATGTACACAAACAATCCAATACGACACCGTTTTTGTGTAATCAGATAACCAGCGAGAGTCCTCATGTCTGCATTCACCCTCAATGGCTGCCAAGAAGCTATTGTGCATAGTTCGGAAAAGTACATTTGTTAGAAAAAAACTAACTGTAAACAAAAATGACCGCATTGACCCGAATACAGGACAGTGATTATTATTTTCAAACTATAATTTATTAGGGATGTGAATCCTACAACAACTCACAATTCAATTCTTGTGGTAACAATGATCAATTCAACAGGATTCTTGATTCAAATATATTCTCGCAAAATATTGTTTGCTATAAAACTTATAATAAAAACTTTTTAAAACAGGGTACAGACACTCTTGGTTGATGACATATACAAACAGCGAGTAAGCACGGATATGACTTAAAACAGGGCAGCATGGTGGAACAGGGGTTAGTGCGTCTGCCTCACAATACGAAGGTCCTAAATTCAATCCCGGGCTCGGGATCTTTCCGTGTGGAGTTTGCATGTTCTCCCCGTGACTGTGTGGGTTTCCTCCAGGTACTCCGGCTTCTTCCCACCTCCAAAAACATGCACCTGGGGATAGGTTGATAGGCAACACTTAACCTAGTGTGTGAATTTGAGTGTGATTGTTGTCTGTGTTGGCCCTGTGATGAGGTGGCAACTTGTCCAGGGTGTACACCGCCTTCCGCCCGAATGCAGCTGAGATAGGCTCCAGCATCCCCCGTGACCCCGAAAGGGACCAGCGGTAGAAAATGGATGGATGGATGACTTAAAACATTAGTTTTGTTTTATATATATATAAAAAAAGTCATTATTATTTGTTTTTTGTTTTTATGAATTCTTGAAAATTATGAATCGGAATTAAATAAGAATCGCAATTTGGAAGCGTATCAATTATTTTAAACAGCCCTATTATTTATCGTCTGTTCAAATGACTTCTGCCAATGCAAGCTTTTCTTCCTGTCACTCACACACACACACAACTGTGACACATGTTTGGAAAAAAAGTGTTTTGAAAGTTGCTAGCAAGTTAGCATACAGCAGAGGAATTATGAAGCTATTTTAAGATAATGATAATCAATGACGCTGTCAAGCAGCTGATAAATATGATCGTATATCACAGGGGTCCCCAAACTACGGCCTGGATCCGGCCCCCCAGCATCCAAAATCCGGCCCGCGGTAAAGTTCCAAGTTAAAAAATATTTTTTTTAAATAATGTATTATATATATATATAAATATATATATATATTTTTTTTTCAAATCTGTCCTTTCTAATCCGCGTGTTACTCTCTGTGTCTCCTAGCCGCTCAGGCAAATCAGATTGTTTAAAAATGCATTTTTCCATAGATATTGTGACTTTAATTGCGCACAATTAGTGCGCAAGGAATATATATATATATATATATATATATATATATATATATATATATATATATACATATATATATATATATATATATATATATATATATATATATATACATATATATATATATATATATATATATATATATATATATATATATATATATATATATATATATATATATATATATAAATATATATATATATATATATATATATATATATATATATATATATATATATATATATATATATATATATATATATATATATACATACATACATTCACACATATATATATATATATGTGTATATATAAATATATACACATATATATACATACATACATTCACACATATATATATATATACATATATACACATACATATATATATGTATATATATATGTATATATATATATATATATATATATATATATATATATATATATATATATATATATATATATATATATATATATATATATATATATATATATATGTGTGGAAAAAAATCACAAGACTACTTCATCTCTGCAGGCCTGTTTCATGAGGGGTTTCCTCAATCATCAGGAGATTTCTCCTGATGATTGAGGTTTGTATTTGTCATTGTCCATCTAATGTTCATTAAAACGACAACCTCCCGGCATGATGGACCACAACAACCTAATGTAAGGGCTCGTGCAAATCCAACAGATCAAGCGTGTAGCTTTCATTTTTAAGGAAACTTATCAATTTTTCTTCCATTTTATAATTAGCCTGTTAAGTCAGACTGCCGAGAAATATGATGAACATTTACAAGCATTTACAAGCACTTCACCCAAAATTCAAGCATTTTTCAAACCTGGAAAACACAACATTAAAATCCAAGCATTTTCAAGGTTTTTAAGCACCCGTACGAACCCTGATTTTTAGTGTAGTGGTTCACATAGCTGATTGTATATAATTGGAGTGGGATTAATTAGCAGTCAATGTCCCATTCAGAAGTGAATTGTGACCAGTTCAGGGTGTATAGACAGTAGGGGTGTGGGAAAAAATCGATTCGAATTCGAATCGCGATTCTCACGTTGTGCGATTCAGAATCGATTCTCATTTTTAAAAAATCAATTTTTTTATTTTTATTATTTTTATTTTTTTTATTTTTATTTTTTTATTAATCAATACAACAAAACAATACACAGCAATACCATAACAATGCAATCCAATTCCGAAACCAAACCCGACCCAGCAACACTCAGAACTGCAATAAACAGAGCAATTGAGAGGAGACACAAACACGACACAGAACAAACCAAAATTAGTGAAACAAAAATGAATATTATCAACAACAGTATCAATATTAGCTACAATTTCAACATAGCAGTGATTAAAAATCCCTCATTGACATTATCATTAGACATTTATAAAAATAAAAATAAATTACCAATAGTGTCACAGTGGCTTACACTTGCATCGCATCTCATACGCTTGACAACACACTGAGTCCAATACTTTCACAAAGATGAAATAAGTCATACTTTTGGTTCATTTAATAGTTAAAAAAAATTTACAATATTGCAATCAGTTGATAAAACATTGTCCTTTACAATTATAAAAGCTTTTTACAAAAATCTACTACTCTGCTTGCATGTCAGCAGACTGGGGTAGATCCTGCTGAAATCCTATGTATTGAAGAATAGAGAATCCTTTTGAATCGGGAAAATATCGTTTTTGAATCGAATTGTGGGACACCTAAAGATTCACAGCCCTAATAGACAGACACTGGATGGTGTTCTGTCGGTACAACCAATTCATTCTGAGTGAATGAATGAATGTTATAAACTGTAGTCGGGACCGAAAAATAGTTGCATTGGAGGTACTTACAGGTTCTTGGACTTCTTCTTCTTTGCGCCGTCTGGACCGACCTCGCAGCTGCAGGGGGATCCGGAGCTGAGCTGTGGGGAGAGGAAGGAGAGCACACACTGCATCATCCCAGCCTCCACCACTGTGCAGAAAGGCAACGTCAACCTCAACGTGTTCCAGCCAGGAACACACAACAGAGTCTTTTGCGGGGACTCATCAACCCCAGGCTGAGGTCCGTGAGTACATCAAGAAAAAAAAAACCCCAGGTAGAGGTGTGCGGCGGTTAATAGTGAGGAAAAATAAGTTGTTGATTCTGTTGCCCCCCCTGCACCCTTGTGCCTTGAAGCCCCCTCTCCTGGTTTCACGTTACACTTCATGCCTAACCGGTGCTCCCATTGGTTTACAAGGGAAAGGGAAGTTGCTTCAGGGTGGGGAAGGGGTCAGTTGCCACTAATCTGATGGCCTGAAACTGCCCCATTGTACGTGTGTGTGTGTATGCGTGTGTGTGTGTATGCGTGTGTGTGTGTGTGTGTGTGTGTGTGTGTGTGTGTGTGTGTGTGTGTGTGTGTGTGTGTGTGTGTGTGTGTGTGTGTGTGTAAGGGGTGGGGGGGCTCAACATAATGAGCCATTGTATTACAGGAACTGGCGTCTGACAGAGCACAGTTGCTGTGACACATGGTGTGTATTACTGGGCCTCCACTTTTGCAATATTTCGGGACCCTCCCCCCCCTTACCCCCCTCCCTTTTTTTGTTGCATATCATAGACCCCCTGCATGCATATCCACACTACATTGCCAAAAAGTATTTGGTCACCCATCCAAATGATGAGAATCAGGTGTCCTAATAAAATCGAGCACTTAGGCATGGAGACTGTTTCTACAAACATTTGGGAAAGAATGGGCCGCTCTCAGTGATTTCCAGCGTGGAACCGTCATAGGATGCCACCTGTGCAACAAATCCAGTCGTGAAGTTTCCTCGCTCCTAAATATTCCAAAGTCAACTTTATTATAAGAAAAGTGAAGAGTTTGGGAACAACAGCAACTCAGCCGCCAAGTCTGTCTTGCCTCTGGTGAGGGCGGTCGCATTTTTTTCCGCTCCCTTCTTCTCCCTGCTTGCTCTCTTTGTTTTGTTTCGTCTACACTTGTCGTGATTAAATGTAAGATATTTATGTGTGCATGGCATGGAAGTTTTTTCCCACTCCAGACTAGGCCCCCTTAGGAGCCCAGTCTAGATGGTATTTTCCTACTCATCTTCTTCCCTAGCGTTTTACCTTTTTCCCACCTTTTACGGGGCGCCTCGTGGCGACCCATCAGCGTTCCTGTTCTGTAACCCTGTACACTGTTTGTTTGTCTAATCTTCAACTTTAAACTCCTTTTATTTGTTTTTAAATGTCTAAGCAACCTGGCGCCAACATATCTCTCCGACCTCCTTCAGCCTTACTGCCCCACCCGATCCCTAAGATCAGCCGATCAGCTGCTACTGACGGTCCCTGACACAAGGCTGAAGCTTAGAGGTGACAGAGCTTTCGCCGCCGCTGCTCCCAAGCTCTGGAACGACCTACCTCTGAGTGTTAGACAAGCCTCCTCTCTTCCTGTTTTTAAATCTCTCTTAAAAACATACTTTTATTCCATGGCTTTTAACACTAAATGATATCCATCCTGCAATAATACACCTGCTGTGAACCTGTTTTTTTATGTTTTATTAATTTTATTTATTTATTTTTTATCGTGTTTTGTTTGTGTTGTGTTGTGTTTGCTCGGTACTTGTATTATCTTTTAACCTGCCCATTGTACAGCACTTTGGCTACCCCTGTGGTAAATTTTAAATGTGCTTTATAAATAAAATTGATTTGATTTGATTTGTTTTGTGCTGAAAACATAGTTTCGTTGTACTTGTTGCAATGACAATAAAGACCTATCCTATCCTATCCTGGTAGGCCACGTAAACTGACAGAGAGGGGTCAGCATAGTGCAAAGACTTTCTGCACAGTCAGTTGCTACCGAGCTCCAAACTTCATGTGGCCTTCCAATTAGCCCACGTACAGTACGCAGAGAGCTTCATGGAATGGGTAGGTTGTGAGTTCAAACCCCGGCCGAGTCATACCAAAGACTATAAAAATGGGACCCATTACCTCCCTGCTTGGCACTCAGCATCAAGGGTTGGAATTGGGGGTTAAATCACCAAAAATGATTTGCGGGCGCGGCCACCGCTGCTGCTCACTGCTCCCCTCACCTCCCAGGGGTGATAAAGGGTGATGGGTCAAATGCAGAGAATAATTTCGCCACACCTCTTGTGTGTGTGTGACAATCATTGGTACTTTAACTTTAACTAAAGAGATCCAATTCAGGATTTCTATCAAATATCTGCCTATTTAACCATATGTTTATTGTTGTCGTTTGCAGTGGCGTGGAAGTACACTGCATCATACCGAAAGCTGTTTCCAATATTCCGGCTATTTCCTTTAGCCTCACAAGAGAGTGGACATATTAGAAATGACTCGCAAAAGCTATACATCACCACAAACTACTATAATAAAGATATCCATAAATAGGCCGATTTTTAATGCAAATTCTGTATTGGATTCAGCTGACCAAAATGTCCTATGGAAATTGCTGTGTTTTTTCTTTTACCTTTGGACGCCTTTTTGAGGCTCTTAACATGCACTAAAAGTCCCCATATTATGCAGGGCGTCAAACATGGAGTAAAGTGTTATATTTTGGGGGTCCTGAAAATGGAATTTCTTAAATTGGCTCTTTAGCGCCACTTTTTAATATGAAAAAAAATCAGCCCCTTCCACCAGTTTCACATATCGACACGAAAATTGCAGGAGATGTCTATCGTGATAGGACTCACATAAAAGTCTCAGGAACCCATATCTGAAAATGAACAGAGAGTCGGCCATCTTGGTTTTCTTCTTTCATTTTTCGGCGACAACAAAGGGTTGCACTTTAACAAACTCCTCCTAGGGACTTTGGCGAAACAAGTCGTGGTTAAAATGACAAATATTACACGTATAGGCAAGTGTAAATTGGGGTGGGTAAAAATTCACACGCCATAAGATGCATACTTGCCAACCCTCCCGTTTTTAGCGGGAGAATCCCGGTATTCAGCGCCTCTCCCGACAACCTCCCGGCAGAGATTTTCTCCCGACAAACTCCCGGTATTCAGCCGGAGCTGGAGGCCACGCCCCCTCCAGCTCAATGCGGACCTGAGACTGAGTGGGGACAGCCTGTTCTCACGTCCGCTTTCCCACAATATAAACAACTTGCCTGCCCAATGACGTCATAACATCTAGGGCTTTTAGAGAGTAGAGTGCACAACTGCGCACACAACAAGGAGACGAAGCAGTCAAGCAGAAGAACGAGGAAATTACAGACATGGCGACGCCGTCGACGAGCAAGATGAAGAAATACGCTTGCAAGTTCCAAAACGAATGGAAACAAGAATTTCAGTTCATCCAGGACAGTTTGAAGGGGAAGGTGTATGTTGCCTGTAAATTTTGTAGAACAGACTTCTCCATTGAACACAGTGTCCGAAATGATATACTCATCATGAACGGAGAAGTTAAACAGGACAATACTGCCATCTAATGGATAGCCACCGGAACACTGAAATTCAAGTATTTTTTTTTTTTTTCTATGTAAATAAAATAAATATATATATATATATATATATATATATAGCTAGAATTCACTGAAAGTCAAGTATTTCATATATATATATATATATATATATATATATATATATATATATATATATATATATATATATATATATATATATATATATATATATATATATATATATATATATATACAGTATATATATATATATATATATATGAAATACTCAAGTTGGTGAATTCTAGCTGTAAATAACCACGCCCCCAACCACGCCCCCAGCCCACAACCCCCCCCACACACACACACCCCCTACCCCCCACCTCCCAATATTGGAGGTCTCAAGGTTGGCAAGTATGATAAGATGTGACCGTGGTATGTCGCCAAACTTTGCCGCGGTGGTTTTTGGCCATTTTTCCGCGGAAAAAAAGGGGTCATACTTTAACAAACTCCTCCAAGGGAGTTTGGCCAAATGAGTCGCGGTTAAAATTACACATACTACACTTAGAGGTGATGATAAGTTGCGAACAAATTTTGCCTAAGCCATAAGATATGGGCGGGGCATGGCGTCAAACCTTGCTCCGATGATTCGCCAGACAACACGAAACGTTAAAAACTGGGTTCCCCTAATTCAGGGCTTGATCTTGTTTGGTAGAAATAATGATTATGACACCCTGAAGTGCCTGATGGGTCAGTACTTGTTCCTACTTACTTGTAGTGGGTGGAGCCTAGCGGCAAAAACTGCCCCGCGCCATCACCAATCCAACTGTCATTTGAGGTGATCAGAGACGGATACTAAACTGATGGGTGATGATAAATTGCAAAAAATGACAGGATGTGGGTGTGGCATGGTGCCCAACTTTGATCTGACAGTTTGCCACAAATTGTATTGTCATGTTTTGTATTGTATCGTATCGTCATGTATTGTATTGTATTGTCATGTATTGTCATGTATTGTAATTAGAGATGTCCGATAATGGCTTTTTTGCCGATATCCGATATTCCAATATTGTCCAACTCTTAATTAATGATTCCGATATCAACCGATACCGATATATACAGTCCTGGAATTAACACATTATTATGCCTAATTTTGTTGTGATGCCCCGCTGGATGCATTAAACAATGTAACAAGGTTTTCCAAAATAAATAAACTAAAGTTATGGAAAAAAATGCCAACATGGCACTGCCATATTTATTATTGAAGTCACAAAGTGCATTATTTTTATTAAACATGCCTCAAAACAGCAGCTTGGAATTTGGGACATGCTCTGAGGAGGTTGAGGTGGGCGGGGTTGGAGGGGGTAGGGGGTAGCGGGGGGTGTATATTGTAGCGTCCCGGAAGAGTTAGTGCTGCAAGGGGTTCTGGGTATTTGTTCTTTTGTGTTTATATTGTGTTACGGTGCGGATGTTCTCCCGAAATGTGTTTGTCATTCTTGTTTGGTGTGGGTTCACAGTGTGGCGCTTATTTGTAACAGTGTTAAAGTTGTTTATACGGTCACCCCCAGTGTAACCTGTATGGCTGTTGACCAAGTATGCTTGCATTAACTTGTGTGTGTGAAAAGCCGTAGATATTACGTGATTGGTCCAGCACACAAAGGAAGTGCCTTTAAGGTTTATTGGAGCTCTGTTGGCGTTTTTAAAAGTCATAAATTTTACTTTTTGAAACCGATACCGATAATTTCCGATATTACATTTTAAAGCATTTATCGGCCGATAATATCGGCAGTCCGATATTATCGGACATCTCTAATTGTCATGTATTGTCACGTATTGTATTGTATTTTGTTTTATTATAGTAGTTGAAATTGCTGTGTTTGTTCGTATATACGTTTGGACGCGTTTGTGCCCATGTTTTGCATGCGCGTCAGGCATGGTGAAAAAGTGAATTTTTTGGTGTCCCAAAATTTTTGGTGGTGTATTACAGCATTGGGAAAGACGTGACCGCAAGCCTCATGAGCGCCGGCCAACTCGCGTGAACCCCGTGGTGCAACGTGGGCGAGGGCTCGTTCCACACCGCTCGCAGCTTTCATTTGAATTTGTTTTTGGAACGTCTGTTTTGAGTTGAATGCAAGATGACAAATTAAACAGCCCACTCAAGCTCTTTATGTTTAAAGGGAAACTTCCAGATGTTTTGGGAAAACTGTAGCCATATTGAATTGTTCGCCTTACATCTGAGCACATTAAGTAAGGGGTGTGGCCTCTCTGTCACATGCAATATGTATTTATTCAATTATTTATTCATTTATGTATTCTACTTGAGAATATTATATACCCTCTTTACCGACCATATGCATGGTAAACCCAAGAATACCGTATTTTCCGGATGATAAGGTGCACTGCCGATGAATGGTCTATTTTCAACCTTTTTTCATATATAAGGCGCACCGGATTATAAGGTGCATCAAAGGAGTCATATTATTATTATTTTTTTCTAAATGTAAAACACTTCCTTGTGGTCTACATAACATGTAATAGTGGTTATTTGGTCAAAATGTTGCATAGATGATGTTTTACAGACCATCTTCAAGACGCTTTCTGACAGTCGCTTCAGGATGCGCCGTTTTGTGGGCGGTCTTATTTACGTGGCTCACCTTCGGCAGCGTCTTCTGCCCGTCATCTTTGTTGTAGCGGTGTAGCGTGCAAGGATGAGAGTGGACGAAGTGTCAAAATATAGAGGTAACTGTTTTAGTTACATTCATCCATCCATCCATCCATCTTCTTCCGCTTATCCGAGGTCGGGTCGCGGGGGCAGCAGCCTAAGCAGGGAAGCCCAGACTTCTCTCTCCCCAGCCACTTTGTCCAGATCCTCCCGGGGGATCCCAAAGCGTTCCCAGGCCAGCTGGGAGACATGGTCTTCCCAACGTGTCCTGGGTCTTCTCCGTGGCCTCCTACCGGTCGGACGTGCCCTAAATACCTCCCTAGGGAGGCGTTCGGGTGGCACCTTGACCAGATGCCCGAACCACCTCATCTGGCTCCTCTCGATGCGGTTACATTCAGACTTTACTTAAATCAATAACGGAGCAGCATCTCCTCATCCAGAAACAACAACAACGCCGGAAAAGTGTCCCGTGAAAAAACGACCGACCGGAACTCTCTAATAACTAAAGTTCCTTGGGTGAATAATGTAAACTCACTATACCGGTATGTTTTAGCGCTTTTATGGCGTGTTTACTGACAGATAGAAGTAGAGATGTCCGATAATATCGGCAGTCCGATATTATCGGCCGATAAATGCTTTAAAATGTAATATCAAAAATTATCGGTATCGGTTTCAAAAAGTAAAATTTATGACTTTTTAAAACGCCGCTGTACGGAGTGGTACACAGACGTAGGGAGAAGTGCAGAGCGGCAATAAACCTTAAAGGCACTGCCTTTGCGTGCCGGCCCAATCCCATAATATCTGCGGCTTTTCACACACACACAAGTGAATGCAAGGCATACTTGGTCAACAGCCATACAGGTCACACTGAGGGTAGACGTATAAACAACTTTAACACTGTTACAAATATGCGCCACACTGTGAACCCACACCGAACAAGAATGACAAACACATTTCGGGAGAACATCCGCAACGTAACACAACATAAACACAACAGAACAAATACCCAGAACCCCTTGCAGCACTAACTCTTCCGGGACGCTAAAATATACACCCCCCGCTGCCCCCTAAACCCCCCCCCCCAACCCCGCCCACCTCAACATCCTCATGCTCTCTCAGGGAGAGCATGTCCTAAACTCCAAGCTGTTGTTTTGAGGCATGTTTAAAAAAAATAATGCACTTTGTGACTTCAATAATAAATATGGCAGTGCCATGTTGGCATTTTTTCCCATAACTTGAGTTGATTTATTTTGGAAAACCTTGTTACATTGTTTAATGCATCCAGCGGGGCATCACAACAAAATTAGGCATAATAATGTGTTAATTCCACGACTGTATGTATCGGTTGATATCGGAATCTGTAATTAAGAGTTGGACAATATCGGGATATTGGATGTCGGCAAAAAAGCCATTATCGGACATCTCTAATTGTAAAATATGTCGATCGAAAGGGGGTGTGACGTTCATATGTTCATATATTCAGTGTTTTATCTGGTATAGTTAATATTGTAAATCACACTTTCTTTATTTTCATGTACATTCTGGGTGTCTCATTCAGTAAAAAAATGTATAATGTATTATATTATTGTGTTCCTAAAAATAGATATACCGACCCCCTAGACACATTTTTTCTCTAAATTTGGCCCCCAGAGTCAAAATAATTGCCCAGGCCTGTTGTAGTGGATGTATGTGTTATATGTCCAGACAAGGTGGGGGTGGTTCCTAAAGCTCTAAAAAAACTTTGTGAGACTTAAGTCACAGTTGACCGCGAATTGGGACGTGGGAGCTGTCTAAAAATAAGGCCGAGCTTTGACGGCATATTTATAGAACGTGTCCCGTCTCCTAAAGAAATGTGGATAATTCTTCATTTTCTGGTAAAACGATCAAACTAATGGACCGGGCGATATAAATGTGTCATAGGAAAACATTAGACGTTACACAACGCATCAACGGAGTCGCCTATAGGCTCGCACCACATGACAGTATTTCATATGTTTCCCTCGGGACACGACGCGCTGCAGCTAAATCATTTTTATGAACGACACAGCTGGTTATGTAATTAAGTCGCTGCGGGACGGCAAAAGGGGGTCTTAATATTATTCAGGGGTATCAAGAAAGCAGCGGCGGGCATGAAAACAATCAGCTGCAGAGGTCCTGCCTCGTCAGGTCAGTGTGCGCGTCCTCCTCGCTGCCTGCTTGTAAAGACGCGACGCTCTTTGACACAGCACCGTTATGTTCCAACTGGATGAGAACCACATGGATAAAAAGCACACAGGAATGTGGCGGCCAATGGCTTCTTTCGCTTTCTTACTTGGCATCACCCGACATTACATTATAACTGATTTAATGGTACTATTATTTTTTAAAGGCTTGGAGTGCTAACCTTTTTTGTCCCACTTTTCCACTACAGAGGGCTCCACTCAAATATTAACACTGAATTACTCAATTTACTCATGATTTCAATCATATTTAATAATTATACCTAACCTACTTTCAGTTTACAACCTTGTCAAATGATATGCAACCATGTGTTCATCATTTATTGAACACTTTAGAGCAGGCCTCTGCAATTATTTTGACTCGGGGGGCCACATTTAGAGAAAAAAATGTGTCTGGGGGGCCGGTATATCTATTTTTTAGGAACACTAATACAAAACCTGACAATAATGTCTGATTGAATGCTAAAAACATTATGACAGACCGCCTTAAAAAACGTAATGGAATGTTTACATTTTTTCTATGAACGATAAAACACTGAATATTGACAAAATATGAACGTCACACCCCCTTTCGATCGACATATTTTACAATCAAGTGAAACGCAACAAAAATGCAAGGAGCAGTGAAATATGAACGCAAAAGGTACAAAATAAACCCACCTAAAATCTGATATATCTGATACATCACTAAGCTTTAGAACTTTGTTGTGAAAATCTCCTTCCGCGTCTGTGGAAACGCTTCCCGCCCACACTGCTTGGTGCCTCGTCTGAGCTGCTGTGACGTAGATTACCATAGTAACTAATTAGATGACCATAGCAACTAATTAGATTACGTAGTAACTAATTAGATTACCATAGTAACTGGTATATCATCCAAAAGCGCAGATTCCAACCATTGAAATATTTCGAATAGTTCAAGACTTACGGTCATTCGAAAACATCACTGCACATCATAATGACAGCTACAGTTTCCAACTTAAAGATCTAAAAAAAAATGTATTTGGGAATGTCCGGCGGGCCAGATTGAAAAGCTTAACGGGCCGCATGTGGCCCCTGGGCCTTAATTTGCCTAGGTCTGCTTTAGAGCAGGGGTGTCAAATATACGGATCAGGCCAGCGAACAGGTTTTATCCGAGTTTGCTAAGTATAAAAATTAACCTGCAATTTCTGAATGAAAGAAACAGCTGTTCTAAATGTGTCCACTGGATGTCGCAATAGCAATTGTTTGTATATTTAAAGTTAAAAGTTAAAGTACCAATGATAGTCACACACACTAAGTGTGGTGAAATTAACCTCTGCATTTGACCCATCCCCTTGTTCGCCCCCCCTGGGAGGTGAGGGGAGCAGTGAGCAGCAGCGGTGGCCGCGCCCGGGAATTATTTTGGTGATTTAACCCCCAATTCCAACCCTTGATGCGGAGTGCCAAGCAGGGAGGTAATGGGTCCCATTTTTATAGTCTTTGGTATGACTCGGCCGGGGTTTGAGCTCACGATCTACCGATCTCAGGGCGGACACTCTAACCACTAGGCCACTGAGCTGGTTTGTAGATGATGCTACATATGTACAAAATAAACCACGTGATGTTAGTACATCAGTCGAGGGAAATTATCAAACTACATAAACAACACACTGTAATTTGATTTTGATATAATTTTTGTATCTTGACAGATTGAAAATTAATACCAATGAGTTGACCGATGAACATTATCACATAATGTATTCAGAAAATATAAATAACGACAAATAAATATAGAATACTACTAACCGCAACATGTAAGTGTAAAAAAACAAAAACATTATGAGTTTTACAATTTCAGAATGTGCTTGTTCTATTTTTAAACAAAGAAAATAATCTGAAGTCGTCTTCATTTTTAAGTTATTGTGCCGTGACTTTACCAGTCCGGGTCCACTTGGGAGTAGATTTTTCTCCACGTGGGCCCCGAACTAAAATTAGTTTAACACCCCTGCTTTAGATTTAGGTCAGGTTGATTAGAAAAATAAGTGCTAACCAAGTGCATGTACGAGCCAGTCTGCCCCACAACACAAGGATAGCAGAAAAAAAAGAGCCTACTGACTACAACGGAGGACGCGCTGAAGGAACTCTGGGTACATTTATATGTATGTTACACACGGCAAAAACATGTTACACACGGCAAAAAACGTCACAAAAGGAGCAAATTCCAAGCAGCTCGTTAGCAGGAAGCATGAAGGACGGCAAGATATTTTTTTTATAAATATCTCCGCAATGCCTCCACAGTTTGATTTAAAAATTTCGGGACTTATGCAGATGCCAAATACACAACAGCAGGTACTAATGGCTAAGAAAGTTGGTTTTGCATAATAGGACCCCTTTATTGGGACAAACAAAATGATGTCTTTAGTTTATGGTAAATGGGTTATACTTGTATAGCGCTTTTCTACCGTCAAGGTGACACTATTTCCACATTCACCCATTCACACACACATTCACACACTGATGGTGGGAGCTGCCATGCAAGGCCCTAACCACGACCCATCAGGAGCAAGGGTGAAGTGTCTTGCTCAAGGACACGACGGACATGACGAGGTTGGTAGGAGGTGGGGATTGAACCAGGAACCCTTACGTTGCTGGCACGGCCACTCTCCCAACTGCGCCACACCGTCAGTATATA
The DNA here is from genome assembly GCF_033978785.1 of Entelurus aequoreus. Lineage (NCBI taxonomy): Eukaryota > Metazoa > Chordata > Actinopteri > Syngnathiformes > Syngnathidae > Entelurus > Entelurus aequoreus. The sequence continues at coordinate 849,760 of NC_084738.1, forward strand.
ATACATATATTATATACTGTATATATAATATGTAAATATTATATATAGGTTATATTTTATATTGCTACTATGGTACATTTTTAGTCTACTTTATACCTTTTGTTTACGCCCTCTTTTTGTGCCCCTGTGTGCATTATCCTTTCCATCCTTTGTAACTGAGCTTCTGCGTGGAACAATTTCCCTTGTGGATCATTAAAGTTTGTCTAAGTCTAAGTCTAATAAAGAAAAACATAACATTATTTATCCGACTGCAGTAACACTAGAAATGTAAGATATTTTTCAGTTAACGGTGCATTTTGTACAGTATGCAACCGCCACATTGCAAAAAAATAATAATATGCAGTGTTTCCCATAAACTGCCAAGATACCTGTGGTGGTGGGCGTGGCTATGGGCGTGGTCACCATGACATCTTCGAGTAATTTGCATAATGTACTACAATGATATGATTTTCTCTAAAAAGGCTCAAAAAATGTATACTTACTAATTAATAATAACAGTTTGGTTTTAAACGTCCATCCATCCATCCATTTTACAATATAATTACAACACTTTATGTACATATTTATATACAGATTTGAACAATAAGTTATTCACTGAAATATATTTATTAATTGTGGTTCTTACAAAAAATATATCTTATAAAATATAAAAGCTAAAATGTCTCTTAAAGCTCTGCCCCTTTAATTAGTGCATACTAAATAATTTAACTAGCCTACTACTACAACCATATTATTTACCAGCAACATGAAGTGAAACAGAGGCAGAGGTGTCCTGCCACAGTCAGTAACAAATAAACAGAAAACAGTAGTGGTCAAATACAAATAAGGCAACAAGAGAAGTATCCCACACTTCTCTTTTGTAAAGTAAATCTGAACAGCCTATATGGCAGACCTGGGCATTCTGCGGCCCGTGGGCCGCATCCGGCCCTTTGTGCGTCCCTGTCCGGCCCGCACAAAGGGCCGGATGCGGCCCTTTGTGCGTCCCTGTCCGGCCCGCGTGAGGCCAATTATAAATTACAAAATAAATTTTAAAAAGTATCTATGTCGAGTGTGCAATACAACAGTGCTGCTTTTGTTTTGAAAATCGTTATTTGTATTACTTCCGTGTGGACGTATGCGTGATTGTGAGTGAATGTGAACAACTGCAATTACAAAATAAAGTTGAAAAAACATCTATGTCCTGCGCGCAATACAACTGTGCTGCTTTTATTTTGAAAAGTATTATTTATGGGCGTGTGTCCGTGTGTAACCTGCGAGTGAAGGTGCACATGCAGCGACAAGTGATGCACGGTTTACACCCGAGACGCCAAAAAGAGAAAAGTTGATGAGGAATGGCGTGTTTTCAACAACACATGAACTGCAAAGCAACGTCCCCTCACCTAAGGTGCGTGCCTGCGCAATTGCGCACTGCTCAAGCGTTCGCTGCGTGCAGCAAGTATATGCCGCGCACCAAATCATATCCCATCTGAATTATAAACAAAATAAACATATTTATTCTATGGAATTTTGCAATGCAACTCTGAGTGACAGTGACAACAAGCGGCCCTAACGGTGTTCGTCAACACCGTTCAATTGAACACCGTTCAATTATTGTAACGTCTATCGAGATGCTTCGAGGACAGGAATTATATTGATCACTTTATTGAACAAAACTGTTTATATTCGGACATAACCACACCAAAAACATGAGTAAAACAATTCTATCTCGAAAAACTAGTCATTTTCTGCCGTACAAACCAGGCCAAAACCAACTTGTCATCTGTCACCAACACGCATAGCACTAAACCACTGGTGCGTTTAAGGCCACACAAAAAGTCGGACAACTCAAACACCACACAAAGTTACACTATGACTCCTCAGTCATACGTGTGCTTATTTTACTGTCATTTATTATTAATGTTAATTTATATATATTAGTCATGGAAGGCTGTTACACACACTATGTTGAAGTATTACTATTATTATTATTATTATTTATCTTACGGTATATATCAAAAATAATATTGATCAAAATTTAATTGAAATATTGTCGATGTGGCCCTCCAGCAGTGCTCGGGTAGCTCATGCGGCCCCCGGTAAAAATTAATTGCCCACCCCTGCTATATGGGCATATACATCAACTATATGATTTGCCTGAGAAGCTGGACAGGACAAAAAAAAAATTAAAACAATTATTTGTGGCGGACGTAATTCTTTCGTGGCGGACCGCCACAAATAAATGAATGTGTGGGAAACACTGATATGTACTAAAAACTCATACAAATTCCTCAAAATAATCTGACAAATGAGCAAATAAATTTGACTTGCCAAAATGCTGTTTTACTTGTTTTATTGCAGTGTGTAGCGGGTGGGTGAAGATCTTCTAATTTTCAGATTTTGGCCATGACGTGGGTGCATCACATTTTTTTAAATTCTGTTTTTTTAAGAATATTATTTTTAAGTGTATTATATATTTATGTCAGAGCAAATAATTTTTTTTTAGCCATTATTTATTTTTATTATTTTTATTTCACCATTGCTATCATTGTCATTATTGTTATGAATATTCATTTTTTAAATCCTATTTTCCCCAATTTTTTCCCCTGCTTCACTTGCAAAAGAGAACCGCCACACACACAGAGCACAGACTCAACACATGCAAATGCGCACAAAGGCCATTAACAGCGATGCATACAAAAAGTCTTGAGTCGTCACTAAAAATAGCCGCGGTGCGTTTGTGTGTCTGCATTCTTATTCAAACAGCTTGAAAACAAAGAATCTGCCAAAGCTCACACGACGACTAAAAGACCCCAAAGGCACTCAAATGTTGCAGATGCTGACACGTCACCTTGAAGCGTTGCAGAATAGCGCTGTAGATAACAGCTTGCACACATGCACACTCGTGCACCTGGCTAAAAAAGAAGAGAAAAAAAAAAAGAAGAGTGTGAAAGGCATGCCATTTGCAGCCAAACGGTTGTTTGTACAAACATGCACGTGTGAAAGGGCACACATGGGCTAACAAACACGTTTTACACCAACGTCATTTCACATTATCACCGAAAGACATGTTAACCTCTGCACTCTGTGTAGTTTCTCTCCTATGCAGTATTTTATGTTCAACACAGAAACATTATTTAATTGCAAAACCAGTGTGTATGCATGAATAATGACACTGTTAGCTCAGGCATAAAATAACAGTAATAATATTAATGATAATAATTGTGATTCTGTACTTAAAATAAGTTTTACAGATTAAAAGAAACCCATTATTCCATATTGCAAGGTAAATAATGCACTGTATGGCTGCAATTAGCAATTACTGTATTTTACGGAAAATAGTTAAAATAAACAACAATTCTTCTGCTTGCCCTGACCTTCATTCTTTTTTTTTCCGATTGCACATCATCAACATTGAACTTGCATTTTTAACATATGTGCATTAATAAATATCTATTACACAGACCACCCCACCCTAATAATAATAATAATAATAGATTTTATTTGTAAAAAGCACTTTACATTGAGTAAACAACCTCAAAGTGCTACAGTGTATTAAAAAAAAATAATTATAAAAAGATAATAAAAATAAATAAAAATAAAAACTAGAACAGCCTAACAGCTAGAACTAGTATGCATATATCTAAAAAAAAAAAAAAAAGGCTTTTTTAAAAAGAAGGGTTTTTAAGCCTTTTTTAAAAGCATCCACAGTATGTGGTGCCCTCAGGTGGTCAGGGAGAGCGTTCCACAGACTGGGAGCGGCGGAGCATGTGCACTCCATTGCAGCGGCTGTGTGGAAACAAGTTCCGGGCACCAAATGCGGCCCCCATTTTAACGATTTTTATTAGTCACTCATTGTCATCCAAACTTTTTCCACTGAGAGCCACACACTGAAAAATCAAAACATGCAGGAGCGATTTTCATATTTTTCATTTTAAAAACCAAAACACTATATATATATTTTTTCAAACTTTAGGACTTCCTTAAAGTTTGGTCGCAGGGAACCCAGAAGGGTCTCAGTCATGAAAATGTTAAAAACAAGTCATATATTAATTTTTTTTTCAACGTTTGAATCGGTAGATCAACTTCAGATCAATCTGTTAAGATTTAAATCTTGATTGCCAACAGCAAACAGGTGCATAGAAGTGCTCCGGGACAGAGGCCACGGGGAAACGCCAACAAAACCGAAAGAGCCGCCAAAATAAAAGCACAGGACAGGAACTACAACACTAAACACAGGAGAACTAACTAACAAACGCAAATCAATTTATGGCAAAAAGAACAAAGTATGCAATATTTTCCCTCCTCAAAAAGATTCAAAGTGGAATATTTGATCCTTAAATAGGTCAACAATTCATAACAACATTGATTTTGCTTCCTTATTATTTATTGTTTTAACAATGACAGTTTTTAAAGTTTTTAAGTCCCACTAAAATTCTCAAGGATCCAAAAGGGCCTCACTCATAAAAGCATTACAATTAGGTCATCCATTTTTGTTTACTTGAAACCATTAATTAAATCTCTAGATCAATTTCAGTTTCATCCTTTGATTATAAGTTTTCGTTATTATGTTATGCCCTTTTTTAATAGAAAACTTTGTTTTTTTATGACAAACACAAAATATGCGATATTTCCCCCCCCAAAATATTTCAAAATGGAATATTTGATGTGAAATAATTGGAGTATATATGTCAATAAGTCATAACAACATTGATTTTGCTTCCTTATTATTTATTGTTTTAACAATGACAGTTTTTAGAGTTTTTAATTCCCAGTAAAATTCACAAGGATCCAAAAGGGCCCCACTCATAAAAGCATTAAAATTAGGTCATACATTTTTTTTTACTTGAAACCCTTAATTAAATCTCTAGATCAATTTCAGTTTAATCCTTTGATTATAAGTTTTCGTTATTATGTTATGCCCTTTTTTAATAGAAAACGTTATTTTTTTATGACAAACACACAAAATATGCGATATTTCCCCCCACCCCCAAATATTTCAAAAGGGAATATTTGATGTGAAATAATTGGAGTATATATGTCAATAAGTCATAACAACATTGATTTTGCTTCCTTATTATTTATTGTTTTAACAATGACAGTTTTTAGAGTTTTTAAGTCCCACTAAAATCCTCAAGGATCCAAAAGGGCCTCACTCATAAAAGCATTAAAATTAGGTCATACATTATTGTTTACTTGAAACCCCTAATTAAATCTCTCGATCAATTTCAGATTCATCCTTTGATTATAAGTTTTGGTTATTATGTTATGCCCATTTTTATTAGAAAACTTAGTTTTTTTATGACAAACACAAAATATGCGATACTCCCCCCCAAATATTTCAAAAGGGAATATTTGATGTGAAATAATTGGAGTATATATGTCAATAAGTCATAACAACATTGATTTTGCTTCCTTATTATTTATTGTTTTAACAATGACAGTTTTTAGAGTTTTTAATTCCCACTAAAATTCTCAAGGATCCAAAAGGGCCCCACTCATAAAAGCATTAAAATTAGGTCATACATTTTTGTTTACTTGAAACCCTTAATTAAATCTCTAGATCAATTTCAGTTTCATCCTTTGATTATAAGTTTTCGTTATTATGTTATGCCCTTTTTTAATAGAAAACGCTATTTTTTTATGACAAACACACAAAATATGCGATATTTCCCCTCCCCCCCCCAAAAATATTTCAAAAGGGAATATTTGATGTGAAATAATTGGAGTATATATGTCAATAAGTCATAACAACATTGATTTTGCTTCCTTATTATTTATTGTTTTAACAATGACAGTTTTTAGAGTTTTTAAGTCCCACTAAAATTCACAAAGATCCAAAAGGGCCCCACTCATAAAACCATTAAAATTAGGTCATACATTTTTGTTTACTTGAAACCCCTAATTAAATCTCTACATCCATTTCAGATTCATCCTTTGATTATAAGTTTTGGTTATTATGTTATGCCCATTTTTATTAGAAAACGATGGTTTTTTTTAATGAGAAACACACAAAATATGCGATATTTCCCCCCCCAAATATTTCAAAAGGGAATATTTGATGTGAAATAATTGGAGTATATATGTCAATAAGTCATAACAACATTGATTTTGCTTCCTTATTATTTGTTGTTTTAACAATGACAGTTTTTAAAGTTTTTAAGTCCCACTAAAATTATCAAGGATCCTAAAGGGCCTCACTCATAAAAGCATTAAAATTAGGTCATACATTTTTGTTTACTTGAAACCCTTAATTAAATCTCTAGATCAATTTCAATTTCATCCTTTGATTATAAGTTTTCGTTATTATGTTATGCCCATTTTTAATAGAAAACGTTGTTTTTTTTAATGAGAAACACACAAAATATGCGATATTTCCCCCCCCAAAATATTTCAAAAGGGAATATTTGATGTGAAATAATTGGAGTATATATGTCAATAAGTCATAACAACATTGATTTTGCTTCCTTATTATTTATTGTTTTAACAATGACAGTTTTTAAAGTTTTTAAGTCCCACTAAAATTATCAAGGATCCAAAAGGGCCCCACTCATAAAAGCATTAAAATTAGGTCATACATTTTTGTTTACTTGAAACCCTTAATTAAATCTCTAGATCAATTTCAGTTTCATCCTTTGATTATAAGTTTTCGTTATTATGTTATGCCCTTTTTTAATAGAAAACGCTATTTTTTTATGACAAACACACAAAATATGCGATATTTCCCCTCCCCCCCCAAAAAATATTTCAAAAGGGAATATTTGATGTGAAATAATTGGAGTATATATGTCAATAAGTCATAACAACATTGATTTTGCTTCCTTATTATTTATTGTTTTAACAATGACAGTTTTTAGAGTTTTTAAGTCCCACTAAAATTCACAAAGATCCAAAAGGGCCCCACTCATAAAACCATTAAAATTAGGTCATACATTTTTGTTTACTTGAAACCCCTAATTAAATCTCTACATCCATTTCAGATTCATCCTTTGATTATAAGTTTTGGTTATTATGTTATGCCCATTTTTATTAGAAAACGATGGTTTTTTTTAATGAGAAACACACAAAATATGCGATATTTCCCCCCCCAAAATATTTCAAAAGGGAATATTTGATGTGAAATAATTGGAGTATATATGTCAATAAGTCATAACAACATTGATTTTGCTTCCTTATTATTTGTTGTTTTAACAATGACAGTTTTTAAAGTTTTTAAGTCCCACTAAAATTATCAAGGATCCTAAAGGGCCTCACTCATAAAAGCATTAAAATTAGGTCATACATTTTTGTTTACTTGAAACCCTTAATTAAATCTCTAGATCAATTTCAGTTTCATCCTTTGATTATAAGTTTTCGTTATTATGTTATGCCCATTTTTAATAGAAAACGTTGTTTTTTTTAATGAGAAACACACAAAATATGCGATATTTCCCCCCCCAAAATATTTCAAAAGGGAATATTTGATGTGAAATAATTGGAGTATATATGTCAATAAGTCATAACAACATTGATTTTGCTTCCTTATTATTTATTGTTTTAACAATGACAGTTTTTAAAGTTTTTAAGTCCCACTAAAATTATCAAGGATCCAAAAGAGCCCCACTCATAAAAGCATTAAAATTAGGTCATACATTTTTGTTTACTTGAAACCCTTAATTAAATCTCTAGATCAATTTCAGTTTCATCCTTTGATTATAAGTTTTCGTTATTATGTTATGCCCTTTTTTAATAGAAAACGTTATTTTTTTATGACAAACACACAAAATATGCGATATCCCCCCGCCCCCCAAATATTTCAAAAGGGAATATTTGATGTGAAATAATTGGAGTATATATGTCAATAAGTCATAACAACATTGATTTTGCTTCCTTATTATTTATTGTTTTAACAATGACAGTTTTTAGAGTTTTTAAGTCCCACTAAAATTCACAAAGATCCAAAAGGGCCCCACTCATAAAACCATTAAAATTAGGTCATACATTATTGTTTACTTCAAAACCCCTAATTAAATCTCTACATCCATTTCAGATTCATCCTTTGATTATAAGTTTTGGTTATTATGTTATGCCCATTTTTATTAGAAAACGATGTTTTTTTTTAATGAGAAACACACAAAATATGCGATATTTCCCCCCCCCCAAAATATTTCAAAAGGGAATATTTGATGTGAAATAATTGGAGTATATATGTCAATAAGTCATAACAACATTGATTTTGCTTCCTTATTATTTGTTGTTTTAACAATGACAGTTTTTAAAGTTTTTAAGTCCCACTAAAATTCTCAAGGATCCAAAAGGGCCCCACTCATAAAAGCATTAAAATTAGGTCATACATTTTTGTTTACTTGAAACCATTAATTAAATCTCTACATCCATTTCAGTTTCATCCTTTGATTATAAGTTTTCGTTATTATGTTATGCCCTTTTTTAATAGAAAACGTTATTTTTTTATGACAAACACACAAAATATGCGATATCCCCCCGCCCCCCAAATATTTCAAAAGGGAATATTTGATGTGAAATAATTGGAGTATATATGTCAATAAGTCATAACAACATTGATTTTGCTTCCTTATTATTTATTGTTTTAACAATGACAGTTTTTAGAGTTTTTAAGTCCCACTAAAATTCACAAAGATCCAAAAGGGCCCCACTCATAAAACCATTAAAATTAGGTCATACATTATTGTTTACTTGAAACCCCTAATTAAATCTCTCGATCAATTTCAGATTCATCCTTTGATTATAAGTTTTCGTTATTATGTTATGCCCATTTTTAATAGAAAACGTTGTTTTTTTTGATGAGAAACACACAAAATATGCAATATTTCCCCCCCCAAAATATTTCAAAATGGAATATTTGATGTGAAATAATTGGAGTATATATGTCAATAAGTCATAACAACATTTATTTTGCTTCCTTATTATTTATTGTTTTAACAATGACAGTTTTTAAAGTTTTTAAGTCTCACTAAAATCCTCAAAGACCCAAAAGAGCCCCACTCATAAAAGCATTAAAATTAGGTCATACATTTTTGTTTACTTGAAACCCTTAATTAAATCTCTAGATCAATCAAAGTTTTCGTTATTATGTTATGCCCTTTTTTAATACAAAAAGTTATTTTTTTATGACAAACACACAAAATATGCAATATTTCCTCCCCCAAAATATTTCAAAATGGAATATTTGATGTGAAATAATTGGAGTATATATGTCAATAAGTCATATCAACATTGATTTTGATTCATTATTATTTTTGGGGCATTGACAGCTTTAAAATAAATATCTGTTTGCTCTTTTACGTCACTCTTTTTTCCGCGGGCCGTTAAAAATGAACTTAGGGCTGCAAATGGACATTAACGCATTAAACGACTAATCAAAGTAACAGAATATAAATCCAAGCTTTTTTCCTAATCAAATTATTCAACTTCATTCATCACTGTTGCAGCCCTAAAGTAATGTGAAACTTTCAGGGGAATGTTATACAGTGATAGATGTGGAATCAGAGTTACTTGGTTTGGAGTTTTATCCAAGACGAGACTGAGGGCCACGACCAGGACTGTGGAGTATAATAATACCTAACCCTGAGCTAAAATGTGGTAGTGTAACAGAGGTCATCCTTCACACACTGGTCTGAAAACAGGGGTCCACAAATCCTCACGAGTTATTTGAGCAGTGCTAGCCAATGTGCTGGATGCCACCAACTGCCAACTCATTGTCCAGCACAGCTCTTAAAGCATCGGGACAGAAGGTTTACACAACACCATCCATTACATTACACTACATTTATTTTGTTATTTCCGTACTCAAATGTTACAATAAATTACTAAATATGGCTTCAGTTCGGGTTGCTTGGTACTTTAAGGTATTTTTACCAATGGAAACGCGTCGTTAGCAAACACAAGAAGCTCGTGGGATAGAACCGTGTTATGAAGGTCAATAAGGTTGCCTGACAAAAGCGGTTCAAATTGTCTGGAATCTGGCGCAACAAACGCCACATTCCTCCGACGTTCTCTACAGCAACAAACCCGATCAAAGAACAATATTCTAGCTCGGGAAACATTCTTGACCCAGTCAACCCAAAACAACACAAAGTAGAGAAGTCAGACGTGAAGGAATAACACGTCATCAGACTCCTCCTTGGCTACTTCCTTCCTTCCTTCCTTTCCTTCCTTCCTTCGCAGCCATTTTTTACTACACTTAATCAGATTAAAACATTGGGTCCAATGCAATGTAAGAATGTTACTACTACACGTACAGTAAATCGATTGATTCAGGTGTGATGTTTTACTTCAGAATCAGAATCAGAATAGTTGTTATTGCCATTGTTTGAGAACGGGTTCACAAACTAGGATTTTTACTTGGTGCAATCGTGCAACATAAAACACATATAACACAGAATAGAATAACTTCTATCTAGAGATGTCCGATAATGGCTTTTTTGCCGATATCCGATATTCCGATAGTCATTATTAAGTACTTATTAATGCCTTATTCTGCATGGCCTTATTATACAACCAGTAAGCCATTAACTAAGAGTCAATTAGGTGCTTATTAACATGCAAATTAGTAACATATTGGCTCTTAATTAGTCATTTTTAAGTAGTTATTAATGCCTTATTCTGCATGGTGTTATTATACAACCAGTAAGCCATTAACTAAGAGTAGGTATGTCCGATAATGGCTTTTTTGCCGATATCCGATATTCCGATATTGTCCAACTCTTAATTACCGATTCCGATATCAACCCATACCGATATATACAGTCGTGGAATTAACACATTATTATGCCTAATTTTGTTGTGATGCCCCGCTGGATGCATGAAACAATGTAACAAGGTTTTCCAAAATAAATCAACTCAAGTTATGGAAAAAAATGGCAACATGGCGCTGCCATATTTATTATTAAAGTCACAAAGTGCATTATTTTTTTTTAACATACCTCAAAACAGTAGCTTGGAATTTGAGGAGGTTGAGGTGGGCGGGGTTGGAGGGGCGGGGTTGAGGTGTGTGTGTGTGTGTGTGTGGGGGGGGGGGGGGTAGCGGGGGGTGTATATTATAGCGTCCCGGAAGAGTTAGTGCTGCAAGGGGTTCTGGGTATTTGTTCTGTTGTGTTTATGTTGTGTTACGGTGCGGATGTTCTCCCGAAATGTGTTTGTCATTCTTGTTTGGTGTGGGTTCACAGTGTGGCGCATATTTGTAACAGTGTTAAAGTTGTTTATACGGCCACCCTCAGTGTGACCTGTATGGCTGTTGACCAAGTATGCCTTGCATTCACTTGTGTGTGTGAAAAGCCGTAGATATTATGTGACTGGGCCGGCACTCAAAGGAAGTATTGGCGCTCTGTACCTCCCCCTACGTCCGTGTACACGGCGGCGTTTTAAAGTCATACATTTTACTTTTTGAAACCGATACCGATAATTTTAAAACCGATACCGATAATTTCCGATATTACATTTCAAACCATATAATATCGGCAGTCCCTACCTCTATCAACAGTTGACTCCTGAACATTTTGTAAAGTTCTCAATTGTTTTCAGTCGTACTGAAGTTGAGTCTGGAAATAAAGTATGTTAGTATTTTAGTCTATCGGTGTGGTCCTCAGACAGCGCTGGGAAAAAGGCGCAAAAACTGGACAAAAATAAGACATTTAATAGCGTTCCTATTGTGTAACGGGCGAAAGGATCGCAAAAATCAAACAAATACACGAGCGGTGTTTTTAGTCCGTGAATTTTGATAAAGCTCTTCCTGGTAGATCTTGGCATGAGTTAAAGAAACCCACGGTGAGGCCTTTTGTAGGACTCGGATCACATAAACTCAAAGTCATATCTAAACAAGGAGACACTGGAGAGAGAGATCACAAACCAAAATAGCCGCCTCGGCTTCCAATGTTTTCAACCTTGAAGGGAGTATTCCCAGCGTGTGCGTTCGGCCTTCGTTGCATAATCGCTTTCATTGTCTTTGCCACAGGAAATGTTTGTCCAGCTTTTCTTTGCAAATAAAGGAAATATTTTGGCTAAAATAAACGGTCGTAGCGATCACCCAGCGATGTGAACGCTGTCAGAGCCAAGCCATAATATTCATGAATATCTGCGAACGAACCCAGTGACCCGCAGACAGGAAATTGACTCATTCCATCCTCAGGCCCCGTAATGAACACACCAACAAAAGGTGCATTGTCTGCACATTGGAGTACAGTTTGTGTGTGTGGCTCCTGCCATGGAGGCTGATTGAGGAGATGGCTGCTTCCTGCTTGTCACAGGATGTTAACACGTGTGCGTCACTTCTCAGAGCTCCTTAAAGAAGTGATCCAGTTACCCAGTCCCGGAACTGGCGTGGTCCAATAAAATATTACGGGCATTTTTTACGGCCTTACGCTGACCTTTCCAGGTTGACACTTGAAAGGCAGACTAAGACTGGGAACCGGACGTTTTATTACCGTTAGCTCTACCGTATTTTACGGACGATAAGACGCTACTTTTTTATCCCAGGCTATGGATTTTTCTGGGTTCACAAGCTTATTACTTAGCCTGGTCACATCAGACCAATTAATTTGTTTACACTCACACTCACACAATCATTCAGTTGGCCCTTTAGAGTGTTATGGACTCACCCTTGTCATGGAAAATATTTGGGAAAATGCACAAGACTCAGCCCTAGAGCCAAAGACAATCAACCCACCCTTCGACAAAGAAAACAGCAGCTGCACGGAATGGAAATCCAGAAACACTTACGGGCCACTTACACTCCCACGGTTTCAGGAGAAGTAGAAGGACGAAGACCGCGCTCAACAACTTCTACGGTAGGCTACTGTATGTATGCCATGTTACAGACAATTTATTTTGTAATTTTCAAAAGCAGTCACCATAAATAAATTGAACAATGTACAGTTAATACTAGAGATGTCCGATAATGGCTTTTTTGCCGATATCCCGATATTGTCCAACTCTTAATTACAGATACTGATATCATCCGATACTGATATACACAGTTGTGGAATTAACACTTTATTATGCCGAATTTTGTTGTGATGCCCCGCTGGATGCATTAAACAATGTAACAAGGTTTTCCAAAATAAGAACAACTTCAACTCAAGTTATGTACAAAAATGCCAACATGGCACTGCCATATTTATTATTTAAGTCACAAAGTGCATTATTTTTTTTGACACGCCTCAAAACAGCAGCTTGGAATTTGGGACATGCCCTGAGAGAGCATGAGGAGGTTGAGGTGGGCGGGGCGGGGTTTGGGCTAGGGGGTAGCGGGGGTGTACATTGTAGCGTCCCGGAAGAGTTAGTGCTGCAAGGGCTTCTGGGTATTTGTTCTGTTGTGTGAAGTTCTCCCGAAATGTGTTTGTCATTCTTGTTTGGTGTGGGTTCACAGTCTGGCGCATATTTGTAACAGTGTTAAAGTTGTTTATACGTCACCCTCAGTGTGACCTGGATGGCTGTTGACCAAGCATTCACTTGTGAGTGTGTCAAAAGACGTAGATGTTATGTGACTGGGCCGGTACGCAAAGGCAGTGCCTTCAAGGTTTACCTTCAAAGTTTATTGGCGCTCTGTACTTCTTCCTATGTCCGTGTACACAGCGGCGTTTTAAAAAGTCATTAATTTTACTTTTTGAAACCAATACCGATAATTTTGAAACAGACACCGATAATTTCCGATATTACATTTTAAAGCATTTATCGGCCGATAATATCGGCAGTCCGATATTATCGGACATCCCTAGTTAATACATGTGATCGGTATCGGCATTGGTATCGGCAAATTTCACCCATGAAAGATCGCTACCGGAATTGGCAGCATAAATCCCGTAATAATAAAACATTTACATAATCTATATATGACCACAATGTTATCCAAAGGATCCTACATGAAGCGGTTTAATGCAGTGTTTCTTAACCCTAAAGCCCAAAACTATTTTTTTTTCCTTACAAAAACTGACGATATCAAACAAGCGGAAGAAGTCTGGAGTTAAAGTCACAGAGAAGTTTCTATAGCGCAAAAATTATGACCAAAGTGCTGTTTTTTCATTTGCACTTCAATTGTATTGACAGTTTAGTTAAGAAATATATCCATTATATAATTTATTTTAGCACTAAATAATTGTATGTAAATGTATTTGTCATCAATTATTTAGGATTTCCTTCTTATGCAGTATATTTAATTAGTACTAAGCCCAAGGTTTATGTGTTCAATAAATACGTAATACTATGTGTGATTGACACATGGTTTCATATCATTTGACAAGGTTTTAAACTGTAAGTAGGTTAGATATAATTAATGAATACCTTTGAAATAAAGAGTAAGAGGACTAATTCAGTGTTAATATTTGAGTGGGTCCCAGGCCCCTCTGTAGTGGAAAAGTTGGGCCCCGGGCTCAAAAAGGTTAGGTTTACTGTACCTGGAGGGGCAAACATTGAATTTCAGTTTTACTAAAAAAAAAACATATAAAAAAACGTTATTTTTTAAATAAATCCAAAGTGTACTAATGGGTACTAATGTTGAAAAGATACACACAAAAAAATGTTGGGTTAAAAAATAACCCAATTTTGACCCGACTGCTGGTTCAGAAAAGGACGAATCCCTTATTTTAGTTATTTTAACTCAACTCAACATTTTGGGTACATTTTTTTAACACGTTGAATCATTTAACCAAAAAGTTGAGTTATAATAACTTAATGTTGGGTTATTCCCAACCAAACTATTGGGTTGAATTATTGAACCCAAAAGTTGAGTAATGCCAACTCAATGTTGGTTGATTCATAACTCAATTATTGGGTTGAATTTATTTAACACAAAAGCTGAGTTATGCTCACTAAAGTGTTGGGTTATTCCAAACCCAACTATTGGGTTGCGCAATTTAACGCTCCTTGACCCAATAGTTGGTTTTTACTTCTGGTTTGTCCTACTCCTTCCCAACTACTGATCCAAATTATTTTTATTCCATTAAAATATACTCAAAAGAAAGAGATGAGTGACATTTTTTTTTTTACAAGAATTGCCATGTATGGTCATAGTAGTTCTATACAGCATGCTCCAATATTTTCATGTACATAAGATGTGTGATTGCAAATAATGTTAATGACATTAATCCTTAATAAAATTCCCTTAAAGGAAAAAGTACCTTTTTAATTTAAAAAAAAAAAATCCTTTTACCCAAAAATGCGTTACTCATTGAAAAACAACCCAAAAATGGTTCATAGTTTTGAAAATCCAGAAATTGATACCCTTATAACCCAAAAAATTGATTGCTCTTCATTAAAATAACTCCAAATTTTAGCCCAACACTCGCAACTCATAAATTGGGTTATCAAAATAACCCAAATTGTTTAGTGTGTATCATCAATTCATTGGTCCTAACAGTACAATTTTCACATAAACAACATATCTCTTCCAGGAAAGCGCGTTGGGATCAGTTGTAGGGCATAATGCAGGGAGGAATGTTGGCGGCCACAAACACGTCCGTGATGCAGGTCACGCACCTGCTCGTGTCAAAGGTCATGCTTCTACTGGATGTAAACAACACATAGCGGACACGGAACACCGGAGTGTTGCTGTACAGTTTATTATATACAATGCAATTGAAGAAAGTTATCATTAAGTCCTAAACTGGTGCACAAAACTCTCATGAATTATGACCTTTATGGGTGTTTTCATGGGTGGTCCAAATCTGTTGATGGCTTTGGATCATTTGTGGTTTTGGCTTCTTATAACTAGAGATATTATCGGCCGATAAATGCTTTAAAATGTAATATCGGAAATTATCGGTATCGGTTTCAAAAAGTAAAATTAATGACTTTTTAAAACGCTGTGTACCTTCATTGTTTTTGTAGCTGTTGTTTTGAGGCATGTTTAAAAAAATAATAATAATAATGCACTTTGTGAAAGTCAAAGTATAGTATTTCCCATAGTTGTAGTGGGTATCAGGATTATCTCAGGGAGAGCATGTCCCAAAGTCCCAAATTCCAAGCTGTATTGAGGCATGTTAAAAAAAATAATGCACTTTGTGACTACAATAATAAATATGGCAGTGCCATGTTGGCACTTTTTTCCATAACTGGAGTTGAAGTTGTTCTCTTATTTTGGAAAACCTTGTTTTTGATTGGTTGATTGAAACTTGTATTAGTAGATTGCACAGTACAGTACATATTCCGTACAATTGACCACTAAATGGTAACACCCGAATAAGTTTTTCAACTTGTTTAAGTCGGGGGTCCACGTTAATCAATTTATGGTAAAGTTACATTGTTTAATGCAGGGGTCCCCAAACTTTTTGACTCGGGGGCTGCATCGGGTTAAAAAAATTTGTCCGGGGGCCAGGCTGTGTATATATATACATATATATATATATATATATATATATATATATATATGTATATATATATATATATATATATATATATATATATATATATATATATATGTATATATATATATATATATATATATATATATATATATATATATATATATATATATATATATATATATATATATATATATATATATATATATATATATATATATATATATATATGTATATATATATATATATATATATATATATATATATATATATATATATATATATATATATATATATATACATTGTCTTTATACGTTTTGTCATTTAACATCAATGTTCATCAACATTTAACATTGTCACGTTATCAATGGGAAAATTCATTTTTAGACAATATGATTTGCCTGAGCGACTAGGAGACACCACGAGTAACAAGCTGTAGAAAATGGATTAGAAAGGAAAGATTTAAAAAACAAAAAAAAACAAAAAAAATTCTTTATTTATTTATTTATTTATTTATTTTTTAATTTATTCATTTTTTTTTTTTTAAACTTGGGACTTCCTGTGGGCCGGATTTTGGATGCTTGGGGGCCGGATCCGGCCCGCGGGCCGTAGTTTGGGGACCCCTGGTTTAATGCATCCAGCGGGGCATCACAACAAAATTAGGCATAATAATGTGTTAATTCCACGACTGTATATATCGGAATCGGTTTATATCGGAATCGGTAATTAAGAGTTGGACAATATCGGACTATCGGATATCGGCAAAAAAGACATTATCGGACATCTCTACTTATAACCCATTAAATATCTACAGCAGGGCTGGACGATTATGGCCAAAATAATAATCACGGTTATTTTGAGTGATATTGTAATCACGAATAATTACACTACCGTTCAAAAGTTTGGGGTCACATTGAAATGTCCTTATTTTTGAAGGAAAAGCACTGTACTTTTCAATGAAGATAACTTTAAACTAGTCTTAACTTTAAAGAAATACACTCTATACATTGCTAATGTGGTAAATGACTATTCTAGCTGCAAATGTCTGGTTTTTGGTGCAATATCTACATAGGTGTGTAGAGGCCCATTTCCAGAAACTATCACTCCAGTGTTCTAATGGTACAATGTGTTTGCTCATTGGCTCAGAAGGCTAATTGATGATTAGAAAACCCTTGTGCAATCATGTTCACGCATCTGAAAACAGTTCAGCTCGTTACAGAAGCTACAAAACTGACCTTCCTTTGAGCAGATTGAGTTTCTGGAACATCACATTTGTGGGGTCAATTAAACGCTCAAATTGGCCAGAAAAAGAGAACTTTCATCTGAAACTCGACAGTCTATTCTTGTTCTTAGAAATGAAGGCTATTCCACAAAATTGTTTGGGTGACCCCAAACTTTTGAACGGTAGTGTGCACGATTATTCATTATTTTGAAAACAAGTATTTATTGTAAAAACTTTAAATATACAAACCCCGTTTCCATATGAGTTGGGAAATTGTGTTAGATGTAAATATAAACGGAATATAATGATTTGCAAATCATTGTATTCCGTTTATATTTACATCTAACACAATTTCCCAACTCATATGGGAACGGGGTTTGTAGAAAAAACCTGCATAAAAATTAGAAACAAATAAACCACAACAAGTGAAATAATAATAATTGTAGTAACCATAAATTTAAATAGTAGCAATATAAAAACAATACAATTCCAGTTTTTTCATTTTGATTGTTTTTATTACAAGTTTTTTTAATCTTTTACACTTATTGTATCACTGTGCTTTTGTGTCAAATAAAATGTAATAACATGTATGTGGAGGGGGGTGTGGCAGACATGCTAAACCAGAGATGCTTGGTGAGTCACACACGTCATCAGCATCCATCAACAGAGTTCTATTATAACGAAATAAATGGCACTGGCGTGAAATGACCTAACAGTTTGATCTAAGAGCAGAATTCAGATGTCAAGGGGTGATTTTTGGAGTACCTTTGCTCCCTGTGAAGACATCACATGTGCTCTCATCAACCCTCCGTCCATTGTTCGCAGAGACTCCACCGACTTGCTGTGTGCTTGCGTGCAAAATTTGGCCTGGTTTTACAGTACGTGCAGATAGGAAACAGCTCGTCACCTCACTGTACGTACAGTTCACAGGTGCAAAGTGTTACCGTGTCGTTGGATAGAAATGATAGAATGTTTACCCGTTCGCTTAGTCTACACATGCGATGACGCCATAACAACTTTATTGTAACCCGCTCCAGATTCGAGCCATGGTAACGAGCGCTGTAAACATCGCCACTCAAACACACACACGCGCGCGCGCGGTGATGAAGGCCGTCTGGATCGTCTCCTGCAAAGGGTAAACACCAGCACAGGCCTTCATTATGCCAGGGACTGCATAAAATTTACAGCGCTGACCCGGTCAGAGAATATGAAGCCATTAAGTCTTATGTGAGCGCCGACGTAGGTTTTTTATGAAAATGGACCCGGGGCTTATTGGAAATGATGCTTTGCAATTAAGCGACATTCGCGAGTTTGATTAATCTTTGTACCGATAAATGTGAGACAATAATATGCCCTGATCCTACGGTAACAACTAACCGCTTAGAAATATAGTAAAAATTAGAATTGTCCGATAATGGCGTTTTTGCTGATATCCGATATTCCGATATTGTCCAACTCTTAATTACCGATTCCGATATAAACCGATACCGATATATACAGTCGTGGAATTTACACATTATTATGCCTAATTTTGTTGTGATGCCCCGCTGGATGCATTAAACCAGTGGTCCCCAACCACCGGGCCGCAGCCAGGTACCAGTCCGTGGACCGATTTTTGAGACCGCGGCCGCACAAGAAATTAAAAAAAATATATATATATATATTTTTTTTAAATTAAATTAACATCCATCCATCTTCTTCCGCTTATCCGAGGTCGGGTCGCGGGAGTATACAGTCTATAAGCACACATGATTGTATTTGTTTATGAGAAAGAAAAAAAAAAAAAAAAAATTTTTTTTTTTTTACTACCCCCCGGTCCGTGGGACAAATTTTCAAGCGTTGACCGGTCCGCAAGTACAAAAAGGTTGGGGACCACACGCGAAGTCCCAGAGAAGGGTCAATTGACATTTTTACCTAGAAAACACACAAGAGGGTCATTTGACCCCTAGTCCCCCCTGTGGACACTCCTTTTGTTATGAAAATGTGGCTGTTAGTGGCACACGGCAGGGGGCCACTTGAGCCTGTGTGGGGGAGGGGACCTTACAGCTCAAGCTTTAGTTCTGAGGTAGGTTGTGTGTGTTTTTGCAAGGATCAACAGAATGAAGGGATCAACACTCTGACATTTATTGTTAAAAAAAATACAAAACAAAACATATTTACAAAGAATGAAAAAGCAACTGTTTTCCCAGTTTTGGTGTGGAGGGTTGTTGCAGAAGCAATTGTTATTTTTGTGTGCCAAAAATAGTTTAAAAAAAAAATTTACAAAGAAAAAAGCATATTTACAAAGAATGAAAAACCATGTCCATGTAAACGTGACTGACATACATTTGAGCAGTCACTCACAATCCTGGCACTGCCATTGCTCCTTTCGGCATTTCCCACATGTATAATTTTTCTGTCTACCTAGACAAACTGCCCCTAACAGCCTCATTACCATAACAAAATGAGTGATTAGTGTATTCGGGAAAAGCGTCGGGCCAAATGACCCCTCTCTGGGTCTTCTAGGTAGACAGAAAAATGCTGGGACTTCTAG